>NC_056725.1:716667155-716967155 GCF_019279795.1 Protopterus annectens | reverse complement strand
ATTTTTTTCAACTACTGTGCCTCTAAGTTGTTGGTTCTGTGCCCCACAATACTGATCCCAATGTTTGAGTCTGGCTCAGTGCCATATGGAATGATATGGTATGATACTGAGCGTGTTGGTGTTTACTTTGACCTTGACACAAATTAAATCCATTCTGTCACTGCTGATGGCAGTCTTTGGGCTAATGTAGTCATCAGCCTTTGTTGTATCAGTGTCCTTGCTGAGCTAGTTATCTTCAGGGTTCTTGACACTGATTACACAAGTGCTGATGCAGTTTCTGTGGTTGACTACTTCCTTGCCCTAACTCCTGTCAACATCTTATATTCCACCCGTAATACTAGCACCTTCACATGATGGGCCCAAACCTGGGCTCTTAGCCTTTCAGTCTTCCTGGAGCAGGCAAAAGGGACTAGAACTTTTCTGGATCCTTCCCAGTATAACTGCTCTATCAAGTGGTCATCCTCATTATCTGAGTCTGCCTCTGAAGAAGCCCAGTCAAGTCCTGCAGATATCCACATATTTTGATGTCCTTCTGGAGTGACTGTGGAAGACTTTGGTGATGATGAGACTACCAGCTGTCCTGGCTTCATGTAAAATAATCTTTTGGGAATATCTATTGCTGATGTGACAATGATGGGAAATAGCTTACTGACCCTGTACTATTCTAGCAGAGGATTTTCCAAACATTTTTTGATTTACCAAGAAATCCTCCTGGGTTGTGCCTCATTCGGTAGATGTCCTAAAATCTACTACCAAAATAGTTTAGTAAAACACTGTTACAGTAATTCCCAGTACCTTAAGAAGACCAATTACATCTTTTGGGCTACTAGATAGTGAGCAATTTGGGCTGAGACCCCCCACACAAGTTTTTATACCCTGATCTTTACTGTTTATCCCCATCACAAGAATGTCTGGCATGAGATTTGTGTATATTCTCAGATTAACTTGTATTATGTGCCAGCATGTCTAATTGTGCTAATTGTGAAAATGTAAATACGTTTTTAAAATGTTGAGTACTTCCCTGTTTATACAAATGTTTAAAGCATCTGTCCATGTTTTGATACATTTCTAATTGTACATTTTGCGAGGGAGATTCTAAACAACAAACTGTCTGTAGAGAATCGGCTGATCACTGGGTGATGTCATTAGAATGTTCCTGGTTGCTAGGTGATTATTTGAACAGATGATTGACAAGAAAAATAACGTTTTCAGCAGCTGACTGTTATTTTTAAAATGAGACAGTTGAGACTGTTAACTGAGACTATAAAAGAGACTGCTGAAGTCAGTTGAAGGGCAGTTAGTTAAGAGGGGCAGTCAGTTACAGAGCTGTGCAGTGGATACCCAAGAAAAAGGACTCACAAAAATTGTAAGCCTGCCTTTGCCTTGCTGTTATGTTTTAGATTAGATCATGGTCAGTATTCTCTAGTTAGAATAGTACAGTTTAGCTATTTAGATAAAGCTTTTCTAAGATGATGGATTTCTATCCCACAGTTTAATTTTATATTTCTGGTGATTGAATTCTGGTGTTTATTGAAAATTATTGATTTACATTCTTGTAATTATTTTACTTATTGTTGAATGTTTTTCATTACTTTACATTGTGGCTGGACAGTCAGGGTGTTCTTTAGAGATTAGGGAGTGTTTATACCTGTTTGATACTCCCCAGGTCACCTTGAATGCCTGGCTGCTTCTGGTCATCGCTATCATTTATTTTGATATTTAATTTTTAATAATGGATCACCTTTTGAAGGGCAGGTTGACCTGTCTGACTCTGGTGGCAGCATTTACCATTTTTATTGGGGAAGGGACACAGCTGGAAATCTGTGTCAGGTCTCCCATAAGTGTTAGAGTGTGTGTGTGATTTAAATTTATTTTGAGTGTGAGTGAGTCAGATGTCTTAAATTGGAACACATTGCTTTGAAGTGTATGATAAGGAATTACATTTGGGGTGGACAGAGGTTTATAGTCCATTCCCAGGAAATAGAGTGTGTTTCTGTTGTGCTCTTAAGGGAAATTGTGGAAATTTACTCTTGTGTGCTCTGGTGTTTTCTGTGATGCTGCAACACTGGATTTAGTGTGTGTGTGTGTGTGTGTGTGTGGGGGGGGGGGTTGAGACTCCTTAATTACTGACCTGAGTTTTAAGTGGGGGACAACACATATCTGTGGCAGTCTGGTGGGATATTAACCGGACATCACATTATTGTTGGCAGTCCTGTGGGATATTAACCGGATGTCACAGTAATCTTTATGGATTCCTGTCCCTGTTTATTTGGAAAGGAAGTCAGCACTCACTTTCCTGACATGCAAAAGGAAGGTAAGACCCTCAGTGGGTGTCAAGTTTCTGCCTCTACAACAAACCTTCTCCAGGAAGCAAAGGAGCTAGTGCCATATGTAGTTTTGACATTGAACACAGTCCAAGCCTCAGCGAAGGCAGCTTGTGCAAAGCTCAATACCAGGACAACTTCCAAAAGGGCTGTGGAGCCAGGAATAAGGGTACTTGACACTACCCTACAAGATATAGCTCATCCATGGGGAGACAGCAACAATCCTGTGGCCTTACCTGATTGTCCCACTCTGGGGGCATTGCAAAAGCCTTTTGTCCCTCAACCTGTCATCTTGTATTTCCAACAACAAAGATATGTGGAATAGGGCAATAATATCTGGAGGGTACAAACTTCAATTTAAGCCCCACCCAAGTATCGCCATCCCTGTCCTTGCTCAGAGATCCACCCCATAAAACATTATACAAGCAGACTGTGTCTAACCTCCTATAAAAAGAGACATCCAGGAGGACCCACAAGAGCAGAAAGGTTTAAGCTATTTTTCTGTATTCTTTTTTTTTTTTTTTGGTGCCCAAAAGGACAAATTACCTCAGGTGTCACAACAGATTGGATGTTTTCCTTTGACTTATTAAATGCTTACTTATATATCAAACTACCAAGATGTCCAGGAAGACTTTGAATGACTGGAGAAAGTCTTTTTCAATTCTAGATGGCCCCATTCTGTCTAATATTAGCCACCTGGATGTTCAACAAATGCATGTCTCTAATTACAATCCACAAGAGCATGCAGGGAGTCAAGATTTTACCACACCTAGATCATTGTCTCCTAGCTGCTCCATCAGTTTGGAGCTAACCACCTCAGGAGAATCTCTGCTCAGAATGTTGCAGTCTCTGGGAATTACAGTGAATCCTGTGAAGTCCCATTTGTCTTCATCTTGTCAATTCATTGGCTGTCAAGTGGGCACCATACATTGCAATGAACATCTGTCTCAAGAATGGCTGCCTTCTGTACAGATGCAGGTTTTCATGATACCCATTCCAAGACATTGCTTTAGCTCAGTTGTGGCTAAAGATCTTGAGAATGGTGGCTGCAGTCATTTCTCTGATGCTCATGCCAATACTTCACATGTGAGCACTTCATTGGACAGTCATGGTACAGTGGTTTCAGAGCTCAGATCCTGTATCCTATCATATCAGGATATTCAAGACTTAGAAACAGCATCTTCTGCAAAAATGGTTTCAGACAATCTCACTTCTGAAAAACCCTTAATCATGAGCCTCAATCACTTTGGATGTACTCTAGGACGAGGATGTAGCATTGAGTATCTAGACATTTTCAGTCTAATCAGTCTCCATGTCAGCATCCTTGAGATGAGGACAGACTTCCTGACATTTTCAGCACTTCAGGATCCCTTTCTTAGGGTGTAATTGACAAGATTGTCAGACAACATGGCAGTAGTTTGATACACCAGCAAGTGGTAGAACAGATCTTATCCGCTATGGTAGGAGCTTCTGGGATTTGACCATTCAGTCCATCCACTGTAAAATGATCCGTCTTATCCACAAATAAGGCAGTTCTGTTGAGAGGATAGGTCACTGCCTGTTTCTGCCTCTTGTTCCACCTATAGGGCTGCATCTCTGACTAGTGCAAATACAGCAAGTACTTTTCCATCATTCAGCCTCTGAGAGGAGCTCCCATGAATGCCCCCATCCACAACTGTTTTTCTCTATGCCTTGCACTAACTGTGTGTATTAAATTCGTTATTTAAAGGATTTATAGTGGTACTGCTTTCTGTGCTGGTGCTTTTTGCACTGCTTTGGGTTGTTTTCACTCCATCAATGGGAGTCATCTTTTGACAGCTAAGCACACTTTGGTTGTGTTCTTTTTCTCAAACAGAACAAGTACAGTACCTAGTAAGAATACTGTATAATTTGTGAATCTGTCCCCTCAGTTTCTCCTTAGACACCATTAGTTCCATATGATTTTTGTACATGTTCCTGATATCACCCGACTGTGTCATATACATGGAAATCTTGTCTGGGAATGTAATTACATTTTGTGTATTTACTTTTTAAAATACTTCATTGCTTACCTGTATGTACAGCATCCAGTTGAAAAAATAATCATAGCATGGCAACAGGCACATACCATCAGCATAGAGTATTTAACAAATAAACAAACTGTACAAGATGCCTTATAATGAAAAGAGTAGCAAACCAACATCTATATAACTTATTTCTTAATGAAACCTTGACATTGTCCATGTTCATATTTTACATTTCTATATCTTAACACAATTGGGTGGATTCATAATGGTTACCACAAAATGACAAAATGTACACTATGTATACATTTAGTGTAACCTTTCTGAGTGAGTAGACAGCGCAAGCATTGTGGTAGGGCTGTTCTTGAATTCAGAAACTGTACACTTTGTGGTATCCTTTATGAATCTGGCCTAATGTTTTCAATTTTATTATTCTTTTATAGTTTTTTGAGTTCAACAAAAGGCCACCTTTCCATTTTCTCAGGGAGTAAAATTACTCTGCATATTGCACCAATGCTGGCTGTCATTTTTCCACATATAGCTTTTGGATATTTTCACCAGATGATGATAGTGGTCTGAACAAACGCTGCTACTTATACAATCCACATTTTCTTTACTGTTCCTAGCTAAAGAGGTCATAGTAGCTTAATAACAAAAAATCTTTTGCTTTGCAGATGCTATTCTGTAACTTGGTGTGCCTTTTCTGTAACAGCTTACTTCCACATTCTGATACTGTTGTCCAAAGTGATTGTACATTCCAAAAAATTCTTAACAAGTCATGGAGAGGACGCTATGCAAGCTGTATGTAAAGTATTGGTAACAAAACCCTTATTCACTGTAACATGCACCAGGGGTTCAATTGTCATGATGCATAAAGAGCATGTTTTGCTTACTAAAAATAATATACAATTTCACCAATTTTAACAGGCTTTTCCAATGTGCTGAGGCATTCACCTTATTTTGAGCCCCACACATCTCTCCAATTGTCTGCACAGAATCCTTAACTAGAGACTGTTTCCGATTAATGATTATTGCCACCCAGTGTCATATCCTAAGAGTTGTATTTTTCCATTCACACCATGGCACATTTCATTCTATTTCTTTAATCAAGGAAGGCTAGGTTTCAACGCCACTTTCTTTACTTTTGTAACCTTAACCTGTATTTGAAGATATTTCTGATGTTATGTTTGGATAAAACTGAACCTGGAATGAAGCTCTCCTTATCCTACCTTCCTCAGATCTTTTAGCTTCTCAATGTCTTTTTTTGAAATAAATCCTCTAATCACCAACCTTTACAGATGGTTACCCTGTACAGGCATAGCAATTCCCAACCAATGGACAGTTTGTAAGTCTCTAGATAATGACTTTATGTGTCTATACATGTACTCTGGAACATACCATCATTTCAATCTATCTGTAATTTTATCATGTGCCACCTATATGCCATTATCACTTTTCCTACTCATAGGCTGCCCTGCAGATTCTTCCACAGAGACAATCAGCCTTCTCTTAACTGCACAAGAGGTGTAAGTTAAATACCTTACAATAAACCACAGTCTCAAAGCCCACTAGGCTGAGGGTAAAACATAGTCCTGGGGACCCTATATCCACCATTGTCCCAAATCATTTTTGGACAGTGTACATCCACCATTGTTCCAAATCATTTTTGGACAGTGTACATCCACCATTGTCCCAAATCATTTTTGGACAATTTGTATCCACCATTGTCCCAAATCATTTTGGACAGTCTATATCCACTATTGTCCCAAATCATTTTGGCCAGCCTATATCCACCAGTGTTCCAAATCATTTTTAGAAAGTCTACATCCACCATTGTTCCAAATCATTTTTGGAAAGTCTACATCCATCAATTTCCCAAATCATTTTTGCACAGTCTGCATCCACCATTGTCCGAAATCATTTTGGACAGTCTATGTCCACCATTGTCCCAAATGATTTTGGACAGTGTATATCCACCATTGTCCTAAATCATTTTGGACAGTGTATATCCAACATTGTCCCAAATCATTTTGCATTGATGTCTTTATCTTAGCTACACATTCCCATACAAGGAATGTGTAGTAATACATACAGTAATAAGGGCATCAATGCATTTTCAAGATATCAATTCAACCTAAGAGGAAGAATCTTAACTTAAGCCAAACGTGCATCCATACATAACACTGGTCCCAGAATACTGCCAAATTTAACTGAAGCATCCTTTCAGAGCAAAGATGTATTCTTATAGCAAAGTAATTGGGTTGTTTTGTACCACACAAGCAAATGTCATGTGTTTGTTCTCATGATACATTTTTGCCTCTGCATTAACCATAAACACTCTTTTTGTCTGTGCATTAAACAAGAACACTTCTTTTAGACACATTAAGTTTAAACCTCAGCAATAAAATATTATTTTGCTACACGTCTTCATATACTGGGAGATTGCTTTTTGGGTCTTTTGCTAAGATGAGGCAGTCACCCACAGACATTTATTTGGTTGTTATTCTATTGTAATCCCATCCTTACACCATATCATAACTTTAATAATCTTCAGCAGTGGTTTGATTTTTGTCAAAAAAATGCTGAGGAAAGGGAACACTTTTGCCATGTTCCCCTATGTAGTCTAACATAACCCCATTTGTTAGTACCCTAGCAACAGTATCTGCACCATATTTTGAAAATCCATCTGGATATCCAAATATTTGCCACAAGTAAGCCCAGTAGACAGAGTCAAAAGCTTTCTTAAAGTTCACAAAACTAGGCATTCTGGGATCCTGCAATATCTGCTGAGCCTGCATTAGGGTTATCAGATCTCTTAGATGAATTTAGCTACCCCTTCTTGACATAAATCTTTCTCTGCCCACCTTAATCATTTGTGCTAGCCCTAACTAAAACCCTACCCCTGCCCCTAAAGCTAACCCTACACATTACAACCCTAAAAACTCTTTCTGTAACAGTACCACTACCAAGACAACACTTGATCTCAATTTTCTAGACGTGCTTTACTGATATTGTTTTTTTTTAAGTGGGAGAAAAGTATTCAACGTATTGTAATTCTTCTTGTTGTTCCACAATTTGTGATTTTCTTTTCTGAGTTTTCTACCTTTAATGATATAAGCCTTTCTGTGTTGGAGGGAAGCCTTCTAGATATCAGTGGGAGTGGTAAGCACTAGGTAACCTGTCTACCACATAAGGAGTGGTTCTGGCCCAGAAATTGTAGTTATTGGCCATTTGGGCAATCTCTTCCATCTCTCTCAACTTTCTGATTTGAAAGCCTGCATTTGCACTTGTTTCTGTCCTGTAACCCATCTAGTGCAGATAAAGATTCTTAGTTTTAGAACTTAAATTTGCTTATTCGTGCTCAGCACTTGTTCAGAACTTGTAAGAACTAAATAAGCTACTAATTACTGTAGCACTCAACCTTCCTCATTACCTAGAGGAAAACAGTTTTTGTACTTACTTTTCTCGCTTGCTTAGAGAAAAACAGCTCTTGTACTCACTTTCCTCACTTATCTAGAGGAAAATGATTTTTTATTCAGGCATGTCCAAGAGTCAGTTCCCAGTGTTCTCTCCTGTCTATCTGATGAATCTGGGCATCTTGAGGCAATGTAGAAATTGCCTCATGTACACAGACAACCCTCTCCTCCTACCATCCAACACTACAACCTGTGAGAGATGCACTTATCTAGCCAAACTGGAGGTAAAGCTCTCTCCAACCAAGACTGAACTTGACAGTCATGAGGAGAAGGTAAACATTTGCACCACACCACACTCATCACATAGTTTCACTAAATCTACACCACCAAAATCCACACATAGTAACACAAAAACATTCACAGAGGCTCTCAGTAATAATCTGTCTAAGCAACAGAGACCTCCAAAGCAGAAACGCAAGCAACCTCCATCCCCCAACACAACCCAAATGACACATAGCCCACAGACTCAGTGTGCCACTCAACCACAGCCAATAAGGGAAAACAACGTACCCAACACACTAGTCATAGGTGACTCTATAGTCAGGTACACTTATGTCCCACTCACCAGGATAAACAAGGAGAAGGTTACTGTCAGCTGTCTGTCAGGTGCCAGGATCCACCACATAACCCACGCACTCAGGTCACTCCACAACAAGTATAAATATGACTCTGTCATTGTCCATGTTGGTGTGAATGACCTTAGACGTACCACCCTGGACTACATGAAAAGAGACATGGAAGAGCTCTCTGATCTTCTAGCCCAGGCAGGTATGACCCTAGCCCTGAGTAGCATTCTGCCATCACCCAGAATGATACCGCAGTACAAGGACAAAATGATTGACTTCAACAATTGGCTAAGCTTCTGGTGTCATTCTAGGGGGATCCAGTATCTATCTGCTTGGGATGACATTGTCAACAGACCACGATGCTTTGCCACAGATGGCCTGCACCTGTCGCCCCTGGGATTCTGGATACTGGCTAAGGGTCTTGCTGCCCCTATAGTGCCTCTTTTAGGCAAGGTTCAAATGACAAATTCACCACTGTAACAGAAACAGGCAAGCAAAAACTGAGGGTACTGCTACTCAATGCTAGAAGTCTAAATCTCAAAATGCACTCACTCAAGGCACTCCTTAAAATGGAGAACATCGATATCTGTGCAGTGACTGAAACCTGGTTCAAGACTCCAGAGAGCACCCCTGCACTACCAGGCTATAACTCATACCACACTTTTCGGCCATGTAACCTGGACCGAAATACCAAAGGCGGAGGTGTGTCCATATTCATTAAGGATATCCACACCTCCTGGCTAGTTGCTCAGCATAATGCATCCGAGGTTATCCAAGTGCAACTAACTCTGGGCAAAACTGCAATCCTTGCAAAGCTTGCTACAGATCCCCCACCATGCCCCAGGATTCCCACTCCTCTATTCCTTGATGTACTGGAAAATATTAGGGTTCAACCAAACACCCTAATAATGAGTGACTTCGACTACCCCACCATTAACTGGGAAAACTACTCATGTACCAACTCCTTAGCTCAACGCTTTCTGGAATTCATAAACTCCAATGCCCTGGATCAACTTATCCACACCCCGACCAGGGGCAACAATATCCTAGACTTAGTCATTACCAACTTGAGTGACTGGTGTTCCAAACCTGAAGTCAACTCCTTGTTGGTCTGATCTGACCAAAGGTAATCACCCTTGATATCCACATACCGCCCCCACCCCCCATTAAGGAAACCACAGTAAAAAATTTCTCCAAAGCCAACTTCATGCTTCTTAAGACAGAAGTGGTGAACTTCATGACACCCATGCAGATGGACAATACAGTTACAACTGCTGAATCCTACATAAATGCACTCTATAAGCACTTACAAGAGTGCATGGATTGTGCTATCCCAAACAGAACCAAGATGCTATCCTCCAAAAAAAGGAAACCAATCTGGTGGTCCCCTGCCATAAACAAACTGTACAACAGAAGGAAGAAACTGTTGCAAAAGAGAGTAAAATCCCATGAGTGGAGGAGCTCCCAGGTCAGCCTCAGTAAGAAGCTGAGATCCCTTATAAGATCCTCCAAAGCTAGCTATGAAAACAAAATCACCACTAATTCTAAGGACAACCACAAAGCATTCTATAACTATGTGAAGAATCTCGATGGCAACACCCAGATCACAGCACAATGGCATGAAAATTACAGAACCAACTGATATTGGTTCAGTGCTAACTTTAACCCCCCCACTCCCTAAAGGGCCCATATCTATACAGGAAGAATGCAGTGTCCCTGTAATCACAACTACACAGGTAAAAGCTGCACTCTCTAAAGCCAAAACACAGCATCCATGGGACTGGACAACATCCCAGGCTGCATTTTACATGAACTTCAGAACGAACTGGGTCCCCACTTAAGCACCATGTTCAATAGCCTCACATCAGGCTTTGTGCCCACTGGATGGCGCACAGCAACAGTTATCCCACTTCACAAAGGGGGAGCCACCACTGATCCCGGGAACTATCGATCTATTAGCCTGATGAGCCTGGTCTGCAAGGCCATGGAGCGTATCATCATGGAACTCATAAACAAAGACATTGGTAACCTCCAAACTCTGGATCCCACCCAGTTTCGGTTTTTGAAAGGCAGATCATGACTCCTGAACCTGATCGACTTCTTTGAGGAAGTCACCAAAGCCATAGATGAGGGTAAGGTGGTTCAGACAGCCTATCTTGACCTCACCAAGACTTTCAACACCATCCGCCATTTTGGAATTATAGCTAAACTCACTAAACTAGGTATAAACCCCTATGTCACAAGATGGGTTGCCAACTGGCTCACTAACAGAACCCACACTGTAAAAGTTTCAGACTCCAAATCTGACCTCAAAGCAGTAACAAGTGGAGTACTACAGGGTTCTGTCCTGGGACCTCTCCTGTTTGGTATCTACTTCTCTGAAGTACAGGCTAACACAGAAAGCCTCTGGCTAATGAAGTTCGCAGATGACTGCAAACTGAGAGCCATAGTCAAGTCCCCAAATGATGTGGACATCCTACAGAAGGGCCTCGCTGAGACAGATGCCTGGTGCCAGAGCCATGGCCTCAAGCTCAATGCCAAAAAGTGCAGTGTCATCCCCTTTGGTAAAAACTCTGTACCCGTGAACTACCACATAGGCAGCAATCTACTTAACACCAAATGTGTGATAAGAGACCTTGGGACTCAGGTGGACAGTAGTCTCTCCTTTGATAGTGACATTGCCACAGTAGTCAGGAAGTCCTTCTACATGGCACACCTCATCATAAAAGGGTTCTCATCCAGGATAAAAGAGATCATTGCTCCCCTCTACTCGACACTGATTAGACCCATTATAGAGTATAATGCCCCTTTTGGAATGTACCTCACAAGGCATCTACAGCAGTTGGAAAGGCCATAGAAGTACCTCACAAAGAGAATTACTGGCCTCAAACAAATGCCCTACACTGGCCACCTCAAAAAACTCCAGCTTTACTCCATAGCATATTGCTTACTCCGAGGTGATATCTGCCTAACATATAAATAAAGCTATGTCAAACCCAGAGCTGTTGGACATGCTACACCTAAAGAAATCCCAATCCCTCCGATCATAAACCTCAGGGTAAAGGCCCACAAGGCCACTTTGTTTTATATATATCTCTGTATGGATCCCTATCAGATGATTGAGTTTTTAGAAACTCGAAATTCATATGGGTGAGACCATATCATCGAGTTTTCAAAATCTCAAAAGGTTTTGAATGGAAATCGCGGTTCAGAGCAAAATGGGAAATTTACCATTTTTGTCACTGTAGTGCAATCTCGAAGCTGGTATATATATAATTTGCATGACATGTGGGGGATGCAGGGGGGCTTGCCCCTTCCAAACATTTTTGTGGGTTCTTTTTTTGGATGCTTGAGTTTTCAGAAACTCAATCATATGGTCTCGAACATATAGATTTTGAGTGTGAAATCTCAATCATCTGATAGGGATATGTATATATATATATATATATATATATATATATATATATATATATATACCCTCTTACCTTATATCTTTCATGTCTAACACTTTCATCAATATTTTTTAACAAATGTTTCATTATGCTAAATGCATTTAATTTTCGATAAGTAATTTTCCCCTTTTTCCATGTAAATCTTTACACCTTCTTCTCTAATTCCTTTATCTAAATAGCCATTTAGTAACTTAATAAAAAACGTTTCCCACTTACTATCTACATTTTATAAAAAAATATATCCAAACCTATCTCTGTCCCAGGAAACTTTATTTTGTCCTGCTTAAAATTCCTTTCAATTCCTCTATTGTAATTTCTTCTAGTATACCCTGCTTTTCATCTGAAATAACACTTGCCATTCTTTAACTATCCCTTCATCTTCACATGATATAAAGTTTTGGCATACTCTATCACCATTTTATTCCTTGCTGTTTATATTTAATTTTCCGTTCTATGTCCCTTGTTTTGATTATTTTCTCCTCTTCAACTCAAAATTACTTGTATGGACTAATCTCTTCCTTTTTACTTAAATAAATCATTCTGATACTATGATATTGGTTTCTCTTATTCTTTCCTTGTTCTGTCCATATTTTTTTCTTTCTCAGAAAAAATTACATCCTGCTTGTAGTCCTCAAATCCATATATATGTCCTACTTTCACTTTATGATCAGTTGTTCTGTTTGTCTACAATTCCTCTTGTATTTCAGTTTAAATGACAACTGGCACACCTTCTATGTCCCATAAAAGTCCCCCATTCCTAAATGATCCTTCCATAAATGCTTTTATACATCTCTTATCTTTTCATTTTCACTTACTATGTCTGTTACTCTTTTCAAATCCTTACCCTACTTTATTACTTCGTCATTATTACATATGGTGCAAACATATAATATTATTCATATTTCATGTATCTCTTTCAAGCAAACTGAAACATAATATAATCAACTTCTGTCTCCCTCTTTTATATGTCCTAATCCTCCCACTGCATTATGTCTCTCATTTTTTTTGAACATCATATTGTTTTTTACTTGCCTTTTTGCTTAAATTACAGTCAGGGTTCCTATTAAATGATCGAAGATGCATTCTTTCGAATGCATCTTGATCGAACTTGAAAGCACGAAAAGGCAAAATAGTGAAATGGCATATAAGCGAATTCTTTCCCTGGGAATGAAATCGCTTGGGCGCTTCCATTACTTTGCTGTTTTCATCACTGTAGTGTGATCTCGGAATTGGTATATTTAAGTAGGGTGGGTATGGAGGGCACAGCCCCCCCACATCGGGGGGGTGGGGGGTGTAACCCCACACTTTATGTAATTCTTACAATTTTATTTTTTTGCTTTGTGGAGCAGCGATTTTTTTTACTTTGGAAAAAAATTGCTGTTCTAAGCCATTGTAAGCTCTCACTTACATGGGTTCGATAAATCATCATTCACTTTTTTAAGCGTTGGATGATTTAACATAGACCCTTACAATTGTATCCCCTAGTATTATAATAGATACATCAAACATTACATAATTATGTATGTCAACAGCAAAGTTTTTCTTAGCTTTATGTTTGTCTACACATAAATTACAATCACAAATTATGACCTTCCCACAACTGCATTACATCAATCAGTAAAACTCATCCAGGTGTAATCACTTATCCTTTATGCTCAAGTCCCTTCTTTTCATTAACACTGCAGTGCCAGATCATTCATCCTTTTCCATACACCATACTCTTTCTTTCCCCTAAGATTTGTAACTGCTTCCTATTTCTTAAACAAAACGAGTGTCTAAGAGACAAACTAAATCAAAAGATAGATTCAAACTCCACTTAGAAATTAACAGTTTTAATACTTTCAACATTAAAACTTTCTGCACTCAAATTATCCCTCATCTTTTGCTTTGCTTTTCTATTCTCTTCCGTGTTCTCTTGTCCTGTATTTCTCTTTTATAGTATATTTTCCCTCTTCCTGCTGTATGCTGGAACTCTCACAATCTTCTAATGACATTCTTTGCAAAGCTTCATATTTTTTACTAATGTCTATATTCTTCAGATGAGATATTAAACCAAGGCCCCATCTGCCTGAGTTGATGGTAACTCAAGTGGATGTAAAAGATCTCACAACAGTTATTGAAAAGAGTAGAGGTTCTTTATTAATTGCCACAGCGTATATAGACTACATTATTTACATCATATAAATTATTTACAATTATTTACACTTTATATCTACCATATAAAACAGACTCATATACTTTAAGTGTTTCCCACCACCATCTTTCCACAAATAAAAACAATATTCAGAATTTCAGATAATAGCCATTTCCATTAAATTCCATTTCATTCAGTCTCTCATTCCATATTTTCCATAAAATATAAAACAATTTTTATTAGTTTTTTTCACCTCTTTTCATTTTCTGTTACTATAATACCCGTATTCTATCATGTTCATATTGATATCTTCCATATTTTAAAATCTTTCAATATCTTATTTTCACACAATTTCATCATTAATTCTCTCACTCTCATACAATTAAAAAAAAACATGTTCTGTTATTTCAACTTCCCCACAATAATTACACACCCTTTCTTGAAATTTTTATAAGGCATATTTGCTTTAACACATAATTTACTTATTGTCAGCCTCCTCATAAAATCCTTACATTTATAAATTATTTTTCACCATGAAAGTTTTATTTTAATTGCATTTCTTTTTTTCAAATTTTAGATGCTTCCATGGGAAAATATAATAATGTTCATTCATTAGATTTAAATAGCAATCTTTTCTATTTTTTCCTACATTTTTATACTCAATTTCCATGGCAAATATTTATTTTGATACATTTTTATGTCTTCATTTATATTATTTTTCCATCTTTTCCTAGAGCTTATTCTCTCCCAAACATCTTTATATTTAATTGTCATCATAACATTTACTAAATTCTGATTTTCATCTTTTAACCCTACCAATGCTTTATAAAGATTCAAGGAAACTGCATGAACAATAGGGTTAATTATCCGTAATCCTCCTTCTTCCCTAACATACAAAATTCCTCTTCTAGCTATATTCATCCTTGATCTCCATATAAATGAGAATACAATCAACAATAACTCTTTGTCATATTTAGATGGGATCATATATATATATATATATATATATATATATATATATATATATATATATATATATATATATATATATATATATATATATATATATATATATATATATGGTTTACTATCATATGTTCAAAGCGAACTCTGTTGACTGCACTTTTGTCGAACACGGAAATTCAAAAACAATAATGTCGAACACCAAAAACCAACCTAGGAATGGGCTTTAACATGGGTTGAGATAGGGGAGAGGTTTGTAGTTTGGCAGTAACAGTGAACACCTATCTCGACCCATGTTAAAACTGTTCCCAGGTTGGCTTTTGGTGTTTGACATTTGAAATTTTGAATTTCCATGTTCGACAAAAGTGCAGTTGACAGAGTTCACTTCAAATATAGGATAGTAAACCATATATATATATATATATATATATATATATATATATATATATATATATATATATATATATATATATCTATAGATATAGATAGATAGAGATAGATAGATATATAGATACTCACACACACACACACACACACACACACACACACACACACACACACACACACACACACACACACACTTGCTAAACATGCCATTTTACCCAAAATAATGGAATTTATTAAATATACCTTTTTCTTGTATGGCAGTCTATATGATTTCCAAAACATACATATCTCTTGCAATTTTTGTATAATTTTCTCCCATTGTTTTTCTCCATGCAGATTTGTTTCAGTTATTCTCAAAATATATATGCCCTCATCATTAAATTGAATACTTTCCAAGTTACCCATAAACCCGACTCCTTTACTTTTGTCTTTTTTACTACATAAACCAAACATGGTTAAACACCTGTTTAATTTTCTAATTCCCTGTTCCATCCATTCCTTATTCTTAGTAACTAAAACTATATCATCTGCATAAGTAAGAGATATTGGAATGCATATTCCTTCTATCATATTATACCTTGCCATTTTTAATTCTCTATTCATCTTATTAACAATCACATTCATAACAAATGCAAATAAAATGCTGCTTGCTGGACATCCCTGTCTTATCCCACATTGCTATTTTTGTTTCTTCACTTCACCATCCATTTAAAATTCCATTAAATTCTTCTACACTTATATTTTTCTCCATATTCTTATTATCTTCCTTACTCAATTTATTAACTTTCCATATCTGTCTCTCTTTTACCTCCCTCTTTTTAAATATAATTTATCTATACTCTATTATTACTTTAAAATTTTTTCCAGTGTATTCACAATTTCACCTTCATTATTCTTTACCTCCCTTATTACCCTCTCATTTTCTCTCACTATTTTACTCAAATATGGAACCACGTCTTTTTTTTTCTCTTGTAAGAAATGACTTTGTTTATGTAACATTTTCATAATCTCCTGATTCATTTCATATATCCTTTTCTCCTTGTCATAAAAGATTGACATATTCTTTAACACTCATGTAAATACTTCCTGGTTTAATTGCCTATATTTCTGTTTTTCTTTCCTTCTTCTCATTGCCTGACATTGCAAAAAAAATATTTTTATATTTTTCTTTAAAACTTATCCCCCTATTTGTTTAATCTTCACAGACAATTCTCATTTCTACATTATCTTTCCATAATTAATCAGCCTCTCTTCTATCTTCCTCATCTAAGTCTTTTTCATTTAATCTTTTAATGTCTTTACCTAACCTTATGTATTCTTCCTTTTCCTTCACTTGTAACTATATAACTATATGATCCGAGAAGCTTGTTTCCTTTATTCTTTCTTTTACAATTTTTCAAACTATCAGATATTATAAAATAATTTCTGTTTTAATCTCATTTCTTTTGTATGTCCAATATTTGTTGTCCCATAAATACAACTTCCCACTTTTAATTATTTTGTCTACCTTCCTAACATCATTTTCTTCTTTCTTCCTTTTTTAAATCACAACTCAATTCTCACACTAGTAGCATTTATATATTTACTCTTACATAATTTAAAAGTTTTTTAAACATTTCCTTTTTTCTTTCTTAGTAACATATGCATATATTGCAATGATTCTGTGCATGTCTTTTTTCCACCTTATATCTATCACTGTTATTGTACCTACCTCTACTATAGTGTAATGTAGAATTTTAATTATTTCATTAAATAACACCCCAATCCCTGAAACTGTATCTTTTTAAAGTATTCCCAGTGATGTTTCTACCACATAACTCTTCTGTGTAGTCTTACTTGTTTGGTTAATATTATGGTATTCTCTAATATAATTACATGCATATAAAGTAACATACACCACTCTAAAACACCTAACATTCTTTTAATATGCTTTATACTTTAACATTTATAAATATAATTGTCAGCTTCCTGTAAATTTGTTATCTCCTTCCATCTTTGCCCTTTATATTTTTTACTTTCTTTTACAATCACACTTTTAAACTTCCTTTTTTCTTTTAGCCTTTTCCCTATTGAATTATTGTTTTCCTCTCACCACTTTCCAGTTTACATCCTCATCTTCACTTGTTCCCTGTACCAATTCCTCTCCTTCATTGTTTTCATTTTCTTCATTTACTGTTTTTTCTTTACTGTTCCCTTGTGCGGCATCCTGTTCTTCATGTTCCTGTTCTGCGCTCTTTTCTATAGTACACACATATTCCTGTATTTATTCTTGTTCTTTAATTTCTATGTTCTGATCACAGTCTAGCCCAAAAGAAAAAAATTCACCAGTTGGCAAGTGCAATGGGCTTAGAAAATATATTCAAAGACAAAAACTAGCCAGCACAAGCAGTAGGAGAGAAAACTATATTTTTGTTTATTGACAAAACATACCGGTTTTGGCTATGAGTCTTCGTCAGTGTACTTACATCCAGTAAGTTAAAACACCTTTTTAAACATGTCATGCACCAATCATATCATTCACCTCATGAATAATTCAATACAAAATATTTAAACAGATACAAAACCTTTCATTCATGTCCATGCTTATATTATCAAAGCAGATTGCGAAATAGAGCTGACATAAATAGGAATAAAAGTCTTATAAAAAGGAAATAAAAAATAATGAAACAAATAATTGTCTAGCTGACAGCTAACCAAAAAAAGATTAAAGTAGTTCATTCAAGCCAAGTGAAAAAAGACCATCAAGCTTGATGATTTATGCACATTCTTTGTTGTTAAGAATACTATGCCAGCCAGCTTTCATATTTGTATTTCCGGCAATTCTATCAATGATAGTAAATTTAAAGATTGCTGTTGAATGTTGTATAGAATGCTTATATAAAGCATTGGAAATATTTTTATTTTGAATGCTACTTAAATGTTCAGATATGCATAATTTGAGTGGTCGAGACGTTTGGCCAACATAAAAGACCGAACAAGTACAGGTCCCAAGATATATAATCCAATCAGAACTACAATTTGCAAAAATATTGATATGAAAAATTTTAGAAGTATTTATACTAGTGAATTCCTTGGTTTTATTAATGTGCCTGCAAAATGTGCAGTGGCCACAAGGGTAGCAACCAGACAGGACCCCACCCTTGAGTGTACCTTGTTGAAATATGTTCGATTGTAAATTGTGTTTGTAGTGATTCAAAAAAAAACACCTAATGTTTTTCCTTTTTTTGCTTATCTATTAAATGTCTGTACTACATAAGAGTTCCAAGTATTATTGCCTTTTCTCTAGAATATCTCTAAAAAAACTTGCCATGTACTGTCTGGTCTCAAACAAAATGTCACAATATGTATCTCTATTAAGATGTATAAAGACTCTTGCCTCTTTAGGTGAAGAACCCAAGGCTACAGTCACTGTGTACTACACCTTATACCTTTCTTTCTCTTTTTACTAATAAGCTGCACCAAAAATTTCTTTCTTGCCATCTCTTTCTCCTTCTGCTCACCTCTCGTCTTCTTTTACTGTTTGTGCATATGATTTTTTTCTTGTCTGCAATCCCTCTCACCTCCTACTCTGTTTTATCCATAATTTTGCCCCATGAAGATGCCATCTCACTTTCTGGTTCACTCTGACTTGACATTTCTTTCAAGTAGACATCCTGCAACCCTCCTGATTGGAGGGCTGTAATTATGCATTCCAATTTGGTTTCATTGCCTCCATCAAACAGATACTTTTGAAACAGATACTTCAAGTCCTGTGATGGTTTGACCGTTTTCACCTCATTATTTCTCTTCATTTCACCATTCTCTTCCACTCTCTCCAATACTCCTAAATCTCCAACCACATTTTCTTTGAATATCGACTTACATTCAGATTCTGCTGCCTTCTCTGACTTCTTTCTCCTTTCTCGATAATCATTCACTTCTTTTCACCCACTCATCTCCTCCATATTCCTTCCTGCTTCTCTGAGCCACCTTCATGCCTAGAACAGAAACAGGAAGTGAAGCAACACACAGCATCCCCATTCTCTAAACAAAGTAGGGCAAGTTCTCCAGTGCACTGGCCAAATTTCCACTACTTAGCATATGCTAAACCAATGTCTCAACTGCTTGAGTTGCAGGTAGCTTAGGTGGATGTAAAAGATCTCATAGCACCTATCAAAAAGATTACAGAAGCTCCCTGGTGCCCTGGCTAAATTTGCCCTAGTTAGTATAAATACCACCTTGGGACTCTTCTTAAAAGAGACCATTGGCTTAGTGGAAACAACCCAGTCAACAAAGTGAAAATAAAAAAATAAAAAAAAAAAAAATAAAAAAACACTTCATTAGTATCACATAATTGTAATCTTTCATTTAAATCATTTACTGTACTTGCATTTCTTCACTGCTTATTTCCTGTCCCTCCATGTCAACAATAAAGCAAGCATTTTCATTATGTCTGCTTTGTGTTAAAGGACAGCTACACCCCAAACAAATTTCCTTTCTCCAGAAAGTATTTACAACATTAGAGGATGATCATTGTGTGTTTGCATTTCTGTGTTAGTCAGTTTCCTCAGTGTACCCAGTGCTGGGGCTGAATGAAATCTCATGGTATTTTCTTTAGGAATTTGTCTCCCTTGCTTTTGTAGCCTTTCAAATAAAAGGTTCTACAAATGTGTCGTCAAGGAAAATAGGATTCCATTCAGGCCCATAATACACGACTCTTTGACTTTGTGCTCTCATGCAAAACTGCTTTATTTCTCTTCCATGGGAGCCATAAACCATTTCAGGTGTTTGTAGTCTGAAGGTAGGTAAACATGATAACTGCAGACAATAACTTAATTAGTTAGCTTTGCAAGCAAGGAAATTTGAAATTTTGGTTGACTCAAGGAAAGATGGTAGGGCATGAAAGTCACAAAATATCACCTTAAAAAGGCCATGTTATGTAATTTATTTCTATATGTTTTTGCAAGAACCTTTCACAGATTGGGTAACAAATATATAAGAGTCACTCAAAAATGCCACTGAGATTTTTATACGGAGGCTTCTCAAACGTAATATTTATCACTATAATTCAAAGTGAATGGGACTGTGATTGGTCAACAAAGAGTGGGACATTGGGATCTCATCAGCCGTGCCCTCACTTTTTATTATGGGCAATATGTAACATTCCAAGAAAACATGATTACATCAGCATGTTTGTCCCCATGAGGGCATATTGGATTAGAAAAAAATAACAATAGTAATAAGTAGTTATTGTGCTGTTGACAGGTTTGTATTGCGTAGAACATTGCAGCTAGATATTATATTTTTTAGCATCTGCCCAAAGTGGTCTTTTAATAATTTAGACATATGACAAGTCATGCAAAAGTGATCCTCATTTCCACATTTAGTATATCTTACTATGACTTCTGTTCCACTAAAAAGTGTCTCCTTTTTTCCAATGATCATTATATTACTATGTAAATGATATATTCTATTGCCTTTTACACTTAATAAGCTCATTCCTCCTCATGTCTACTCCATATATCTGTTTCATCAGCCACTTTCCTAGCAATATCACAATTATTTTCCAAGATTATATTGGTTTTCTATTTTAGTATTCTTGATAGTACAAAACTATTTATTTTTCTTCTTATTTATAAATTGTAATCACTCACCATGAACTCTTTCCATGGCATTATGCCTTTTCTTTTATTGAAACCAGTAATAAATTTAAGCAGTAATTCCATTGATTAAAAGGTAATGCTGCAAAAAGGATTATGATGCAGTGCAAGTTATTGAATGAACATTTTGTACCACAAGCCACAAAGTTTTTATTGATTTATCCCACCTGAAATATCTATCCATCTTCCTCTCAGTCTTATATTATTTGCATAATCAGTCTTTTCTAAGAAAAAAAAACAACAATATTCCTTCCTACCACAGCTCTCTGCTTCCCAGCAACTGTTTATTTCTGACCTTTACCGCAGATGGGCACTTCTATAGGAGGCTCCTCTATGCCCCCCATTGATGTCATGATTTACTTGGTCTGAACACTGCAGAGTTCACTCTCCTTGGCAAAGAAGCTACAAATCCTTCCTCCATTTCAGAAATCATAATTTTTTTCATGGAAAACCACTTATCCATGATATCTCCCTATGCCATGCCTCTTCTTCTTCTGCTAGTTCAGATTTTGCAGATATTTTAACAGAAACAGTGCATTACAATCCTCCACTCTGAAACTAGGTTATTATAACTTCATTCTGATGTTGCATCTTCTGTACATTAATATTGCTATATTTAGCCCCCACAAATTTCTGACTTTCCATGTTGTTTTTCCCCCTCTATCATTCTCACAAGAAGCACTCTCCAGTGCCCTGTCAAAAAGAATATTTTTATTAAGAAAGAGAGAAAAAAATGCAGTACAATCTTTTTCACCCAAGAAACTTTGTACATTAACAAATTGGTATAAATGCTATAAACAAAAGCAGTGATAGCCAAAATGTTGTTATAAAGTAATATATCACAATGGGCCATCCAGAATTCTATTCATTCCAGTCCCTCACTTCCTGCATACTTTTCATCACAAACAATATGAACATCTAAAAACAATAAATGGAAATATAAGGAAATAAATCAGTGCTCCAGACTGTCTGGGATCTTGGACAATAAATAAAAGTGCTGTAAGGTTTCTTCCACCCCCCCCACCTCAAAATCACCGACTCATTCCATAAGAACTTTACAGTGAATATTAGTCTTAATAACCATCTTTTTGTATGAGACAGCCTCTAAAATAAGTCATACAACTTACGGTCAGGTAAGATCCTAGCCATCCATATATTTAGCTAGATGAATAGAAGGATCATATAATTCCTAAATCTGTCCCAAATAGAAATCCTGGACCACTTTAACATGCTAAGTTTTCCAAGCAAGAATATGATCCTCCCATCTAATCTTTCACTTCTAGATCTTTTTAGAAAAAGTCTTTCTATAACCATTCAGTAAAGTAACCCTCCACCTGTTTCCCAACATTCACTTATCAAAAAAAAAAGCATTCCTCCCATATAAGATCCAAAGAATTATCAACATCCTGCAATGCTTAAAATAAACCCACAGAAAAATCAAACTGACTGCTGCTAACATACCCAGACATCCGGCCAACAACTTAACATATAAGATCTCCATCTTCATGGGGTTCATATGAGAGCCTCACATAATAGTGAAAAGAAGCATTCATAATTTATTTTTCAAAACTGTTTGGCAATTAAAAAACACTTACATTTTAAGTAATCCAACTCAATAAAAATACCTTTTTAAAAGATATAGGAAAGTAATGTCCCAAATGTCTTCTTAACTATGTGTTAGTCTTCCATTTCTTGCAGATATCCAAAAGTAAGACCTATGATCTGTGTAGAAACGAAAGAAACCATGTTCAGTACAACATGGTCATCCTTACCAGACCTCACACTGCAAACTCAGGTCTGTATTTGTCTAGTGAATAGCATTTACCAAAAGTAGCATATCAGAGAAATTCTTAGCAATCAAAGCCATATCATCCATGTACATCAAAATGACTTGTACAACATTAGGTCTTAGACTTCACCTACAAATAAGCAATACACTGTACCTAAACAAGCAGGAAATAATTACAACACAGCACAGGAATGGACAAAAGCTGGAGGTGGATGTGTACCAGTTTACGTCAAAAGCAAACACATCTCAAGGCTGTTCAAACAGTATGACACACTTGGGCTTCTCCAATTCTTAAATGACCACAGGAAAAGTCCAAAACCATATCCTTGCAAGCTATACGCTCCCCCTCTATGAGCCAAGAAACCCATAACACATACTTAAATATGCTGGAGACACTCTGCATTCAACCCAATACCATATACATGGGCAAATGTCACTATCTCACTATAAACTGGGAATCATATATGACCCCAAACATGCAGGCCCAGATATTACCGCAGTTTGTAAACACAGACACTTTGGACTAACTAATCTGTACACCCACTAGGAGTGAGAACTTCCTTAACCTGGCCATCACAAACATGGGAGAATGTTGCACTCTCCAGTGCAATGTCCTCACTGATCAGGTTGGACCATAAAGCTGTCTCCTTTGAAATAAAAACAAAACTCAGGACCCTAACAAACCCTGGAACCTTTAGAAATAAAACTTCCTGCTATTAAGTGATCCACTAGCAAAATCTCAAGTCTCCAAACCATGACAGCACTGCTGTCTATGTGGAATTGATTACAGAAGCACTATATAATCATGTTAATGGCTGCATAGAGACATCTCAGCCTATTTGGAATAAGCACAGGGCAAACTAAAAAAACAAGCCATGCTGGTGGAATCTCAACATCAATAGGTTGTATAAGAAAAGGAAGAAAAGTGTGGCAAAAATTAAGAAGTGCAATGCCCAGCAAGGTAAAAACTCTCTCATCAATCTAAATAAGCAAATCAAAGGGCTAATCAAGTCCACCAAAGCCAAACCTGAGGTAAAAATGTCTTTACATCCCAAGAACACTCACACGGCATTCTTCAGCTGTGTCTGCAACCCCAAAGGCAATACACAACAATGTGCTAAACTAATTGTAAATAAAGACACCTATACTGAGACAGAATAGATAGCAAATCTACTGGCTGACAAATTTAGTGCCAATTTTCCCTTCTTTTTTCCTAAGCATCTCTCAGGAAATAACCTCAACCATAACTCCCCCATCTATCACAAGATAACAGGCCTTCAATGCACTCTCCAGGGTCATGAACACTGCATTGATGGCCCCCAAGACTATCCCAGGATGCTTCCTTAATAGCATGAAACATGACCAAGGAATGGCATACAGCAACAGTGGTCCCACTCCACAAAGGTGGTGCCACAACAGACCCCGGAATCTATCGCCCTTTAAGCCTAACTAGCCTGGTCTGCAAAGCTATGGAGTATATCATCATGGAAATCATAAACAAAGACATTGGGTACCTCCAGACACTGGATCCTACCCAATTTGGCTTGGTTAAGGGCATATCTTGCCTCTTGAACCTGGTCAACTTCTTTGAAACAGTTAACAAAGCCATAGATGAAGGGAAGGTAGTCCACACAGCCTACCTGGACCTCGCAAAAGCCTTCGATACAATACCCCACTCGGGCATCATAAATAAGCTCACCAGCTTAAATATCAACCCCTATGTCACAAGATGGGTTGCAAACTGGCTCAGGCATAGAACCCACATGGTCAGAATAGCAGGTGCCATGTCAGACTCTAAACCAGTTACAAGTGGTGTCCCACAAGGCTCAGTCCTGGGACCTCTCTTGTTTGGTATATATTTCTCCGAGGTACAGGCTAACACAGGTGGACTATGGATGACCAAGTTCGCAGATGACTGCAAACTGGGTGCTGTAATTGACTCTCTGACTGACACAAGCATCCTCCAAAAGGGTCTCACAGAGATGGATAACTGGTGCCAGAGCCATGGCCTAAAGCTAAATGCCAAATAGTGCATAGTCATCCCCTTTGGGAAAAACAAAGTGCCCACAAATTACCACATAGGTGGTAATCCATTAAGTACAGAAGACGTAATTAGGGACTTGGGGACCCAAGTAGATAGCAATCTCTCCTTTGACAATCACGTTGCCAAAGTGGTTAGAAAGACCTTCTATATAGCCCACCTTATCATGAAAGGGTTCACATCTAGATCAAGAGAGGTCATTGTGCCCCTCTACTCATCACTTATCAGGCCCATAATTGAGTACAATGCCCTGTTTGGGATGTACCTTGCCCGACACCTTCAGCAACTGGAAAGACCCCAAAAGTATCTCACCAAGAGGATCAAGGGGCTCAAACAGATGCCCTATGCAGTTCGGGTAAAGAAACTCCAGCTCTACTCAGTTGCATACCACCTACTCAGAGGCGATCTGTGTCTGACATATAAAGCCATGTCCAACCCAGAATTAATGGACATGCTTCACCTCAGGAAATCCAAATCCCTTAGAGCTACATGCTCCAGGGACTTGAACCTCAGCACAGAAATAAATAGGACATGCTGGAGGGACAGATTCATATCCCAGAGGCTCCCCTCACTCTGGAACAAAATTCCAATCCATGTTAGGCAGAGCCCCTCACTGACCCTCTTCAAGAGAAAGCTTGACGAGTGGATGGGAGATCGTAAGTTTACCCCTGGGATCTCTTCTGTGTCCCTGCTTGACAGAGGTACAATAAACTAACCTTAAAAGGGCTACCTTCTGTGACCTACTATACAGAGGCACAGTCAACTAATCTAAAAGGGTGGTGAAAGCCAAACACACTCTGGCTAGGCTTATAAATGCCCTAGGGCAGATAGCCTTGTATCACCCTATGAACCTATTAACCTATCATGACCACTAGAATCACAATTTAACTGTAGCTTCATGACAGGCTTTGTGCCAAGCAAATAGAGAACTGCAACTGTCATCCCTCTGAACAAGGGAAGGCCATCTACAGACCCAGGTAACTTCAAATCCACAAGCCTGACTAGTCTCATATTCAAACCCATGGAAATAATTATGGAAATGATAAACAGTGACAAATACTAAACCTTCAGACACCATATCCAACCCAGTTTGGTTTTTGGCAATGGCAGATCATGCCTACTCAGCCTGGCAGACTTCACCAAGAAGATCACAAAAGCAATGGACAAGAGCAAAATGGTGCATACTGCCTACCTTGACCTGGCTACAGCATTCGACACAATACCCCATTCAGGCATTGTAGACAAACTCATGAAATTATTTATAAACCCCTATGTTACCCACTGGATAGCTAGCTGACTCACAGATAGGACCCAAGAAGGTAGGATACAGGAATCTACCTACAGAGGCCAGTCAATAATGGAGTCCCTTAAGGCTCTGTGCTGAGGTTGATCATTATTAGCATCTACTTCTCTGAAGTCAAGGCTAATGTCATAGGCCTTTAGCTGACCAATTTTGCAGACAATTGCAAACTAGATACAGTCACATAATCCACAAAGCCACAGATACCCTCCAAGAAGGACTGACATAGACTAATAAACTGTCATCCTGCAGGTAGTTTTTTCCCTAATAAATAACTGGTACCAAAGTCATGGACTGAATCTAAATGTGGAAATAATGCATTATCCTATCCTTTAAGAAGTTATCTACCCTTGGGAACTATCAAATTAGCAATATGCCCCTTAGAGTTGACTGATTTGTTCAGGATTTGGGTAGTTATTTGGGCAGTGACCTAGCTTTTTACCAACATATGTCTATTGTTGTAAATAAGTCCTTTTGTATCGTACACCTTAAAAACAAAGGAATTGTGTTGAGATCAAGGGATATCATTGTCCCCCTTTCTTCTATCCTCATTAGACCAGTCAGTGAGTATAATGCCCCCTTTGGCATGTATCTGTCCAGATGCATTCAATAACTGGAATACCCATAGAAATACTTTAGTGAAAGGATACAAAGCCTTAGCAGCATGAACTAAGTGGAGCAACTCAAAGACCTGTCACTATACTCAGTGTCCTACAGACTGCTAAGAGGTAACCGGTGTCTGAAATTCAATACATTTACCAACCAAATACTGATGGATTTAAATGACATCAGAAAGTCAAATTAATTTCATCAGAAATACTCAATCTAGGGATCTAAACCTCTTCTGCAACATCAACAAATCATTTGGAGGGACAGATATAGCTCTGGAACAAACTCCCCATCCACATAAAATGAAGCTCATCCCTGTTTGTATTCAAGCACAACTTGGATCTATGGATTGGCAATAGAAAGTTTACCCCAAGACTACCCTGTACTACTAAAGGACAGTAGCATCTCCTAAATGCCTTATTCCATGCATGGGTCCCCTCAAATTATCTTTGGTATGATCCAAGTTATTCTCGCTATATCATTATTGACCATGGTATGGGTAAGGCCAGTCTCTAACCAAATGTGATAGGTTAATTCAAGCACCAAAAGGGAAACTGGCTAGGCTAAAAATGGCCCATAAGGGTAGCTAGCCTAGTACTTATCACCAAGTCTATAATACCTGATATAAGAGTTATGGTCTAAAACTCAGTGCCAAGAAATGGATATTAGTATCCTTTGAGAAGACATATATCCCTAGCAACTACCAAGTTGATAGTACATGCCCCTAAGTGTAGACCCAGGTGTCAGGGATTTGATAATGCATGTAGATAGTAACCTTGACTTTGACCATCATGTGTCTACAGTAGTAAGTAATTCTGTGCTGTGCAACTTATCAGCAAGAATATTGCATCTGGGTCCAAGGGCGTCATTGTTTTCCTGTACTCAGCCCTCATCGAAGTAATCATTGAGTAAAATGCTCCCTTCGGCATGTACCTGATCAGGCATATGCAATTACTGCAGTGATCACAGAGGCACCTCACAAAAAGAATACAGGGTGTAAACATCATGTCCTACACAGACTGCCTCAAAGCCCTGTCTCTGTATGTGGTCTCCTACAGACTGCTGAGAGGAGATCTGTGTCTGGCCTAGAAAGCATCCACTGATCACACTCTGATGGACATTTAACACGTTGACAAAACAAATAAGTTCATAGGTGTATACTAGGCTAATGAACACTAGGGGCTCTTAAAAGCTTAGCCTTGCAACCCAGATGTGACACACAAATTTATTTGCTGAATGCCTCTGTCCATAAGAGACATAGGAGCCAAGCCCAGGGTGAATTTCTGATTACCCATCCATTGGCCCAAGTTGAAATTAAATAGGGATAGGTAAGAACTCTGCTTTGCATGGATAGGGAGCCTGTTCCAGAGAATGGGAATTCTCTGAGAAATATATCTGTCTGTCTGTCCAACATGTCCTATTTATGTTGCAAGGAAAATGTAGGTCTTTTAATCTTTAGTTCTTATGCTGCCTATTTTGTGGACGTACAAAAGATTCATCAAAACAGGGTCCAGGGATGCCTTGTATCCCAGGTAATGATCACCTCTCAGAATTCTTTACTATACCGAGTAAAGCGATGGGTCTTTGAAGTGATCAGGATAGGACATTGTGTTTGCTCCCTGTATTCTTTTTGTAAGGAACCTTTGTGGATGTTACAGTTGCTGCATGTGTCTATCACGTGCATACTGAAGGCGGCATTATACTCTATGATGGGCCAGATGAAGGCAGAGTACAGTGGTATGATGACCTCTCTGAATCTAGATGCCATGCCATTGCTTATAAGTTGAACAACACAGAAGGCTTTTCTTACTACCATGGATACATGTTGGTCAAAGTGTAGGTTATTATCTGAATGAGTTCACACATTACTGTCTAGTGAATCAACTTTTAAGGGTGTTTTATTGATGATGTAGTTACCCAGGTGGCAGACTTCCCAAAAGGCACTATAATGCATTTCTTGGTACTGAGTTATAAGCCATGGCTTTGGCACCAAACATTTCTCTGCATTAGGCCTTCCTGAAGGGTGTTCTCATCATGGAGGGATTCAATAACTGCTCCCAGTTTGCAATCATCTGCTAACTCAGTTATTCTGAGGCCACTAACATTGACTTTGACATACAAGAAGTAGATACCAAAAAAGATTGGCCTAGTGTAGAGCCCTGGGAGAATCCACTGGTGACAGGCCTCTTTGTGGAGGTGGCCTCACTGATTCTAACCTCCTGAGTCCTATCAGTGAGCCAGCTAACTATCCAGAGCATTATAAATGGGTTTTTACCTAGTTCTGCAAGTTTGTAGACAATGCTCAGGGGGTATTGTATCAAATGCCTTAGTCAGATCAAGGTAGATAGTATGCACAGTTTTCCCCTCATCCATTGCCTTAGTGACCTTTTCAAAACAGTCATATAGATTCAGTAAGCATGACCTTCCTTTGACAAAATCAAGCTGGGGTGGATCCAATGTGTGGAAGTCTTTGGTGTCCTTTGTGATTTTCATAAATCTTTCCATGGCTTTGTAAATAAGACTAGTCAGACTAATGGGTCTGTAGTTTCCAAGATCTGTTGAAAGTTCTCCCTTATGAAAGGAGATGACTGTTGGAGTCCTCATACCACTCAACCCCCTAGAGCAAATAATCTGGACAAAGGTCCCAAAATAGGGCCACTTTTCAAGTATTGCTCTTATAAAATTGATAGAATAACAGTTTTTGCATTAGTATGAAATTTCTGAAGGGTATTAAGTCTGAAACTCAAATGCCTTTCATTATTTTCTAACTTCAGTCTTTGCAGATTTGCTACTAGTTTTCCAGAAAACCACAATTTTATGAAAAACAGACCAAAATATTAGGCAAAAATCTGGACATTCTGCAAAAATCTGTACAGTAGAGAGGTATGGATTCCTGCATTCACTTGGCACAAAGCCTATTTTAAGACTATAGTTAAATAGCATTACTCCATGTGGCACAAAACCCGTTTTAAGATTATAGTTAAATAATGACTCCATGGGCCTAATAAGTTGTATTGTAGGCTATTCAGGAGGCATCCTGGGATGTTGATGGGGCCCATTGAGGCCATATTCTTGGCTTTAGTGAGTATGGATGGTACATGGTCACCAGTATAGTTTGAGGGGTTATGTTTGAAGATATTATTGGAGGGGATGGCTGGGAGTGTGTGAGGGGTAAAGATGGAACTGAATGTGTCCACTGTTAGGATCACTACATCACCAAGCTCGGTGAATGTGGCACCATTAACCACTAGTTCAGCAGATTGCTGTATGGTACCCTTGATGATTCTGACATAGCTGCGGAAGGTCTAATGGTTATCTTTTATCTGGGAGGATATCTTAACCTCAAAGATGATTTTGGTTTACATAATTAGACCTCTTTGTTGCCTATTTACTTTGATGAGCAAGTTTTTATCTTTATGGGAACTAGCCTTCCTGATTTTGTCATATTTTCTTCCTTCTGTTGTATATCCTGTTTAATTTGGGATGCCACTAGGATGGTTTGTTTCTGGGGCTAGTCCTGGGCTAACTTCTGGTAGGTACAGCAACCTCTATGCAGCCATTGATATAGCTGTTTAGAGTTTCTGAGAGGAATTCAGCATAGGCTGGTGTGTTGTGGGGTTTGCGGGGGCATTTAATTTTGACAAACCATCACTTAAAAACAGGTAATTTGCCTTGGAATAGTTCCTGACTGTTACTGGTTTTAATGAGGTTATGGAGTTGATTTTGATTTGGAAGGAGACAGTTTTATGGTTGGAACTTATCAGGGAGGATGAGACATTGTTGGGGGTGCAGCATTCTCCCATATTTGTAAGCACAAGGTCCAGTATGTTTGAGACACTAGTGGGCATATTCACTGTTTGGTCAAGGGTGTTTGTATTTATGAAGTCCAGGAATCTCTGTGCCTGTAGATTTGAGGCTATGTAGGATTCTCAGTTTATAGAGGGGTAATTAAAGTAAAGTCTTCCATGACTAGCATGTTAGGTTGGATGGTAAGTGTCTCCAGGTGGTTCAAGTATGCATTGTGAGCTTTTTAGGATATGGAGGGTGAACAATAGCTGGCTAGATATGGTAGGGAATTTTGGAATAGTGCTCTGCACAAGGAAGAACTCCAGTGCCTCATCCTGTTTGACACCCTAGAGTTACACTTTTTATTGATGTTTAGAGAATGGGCAAACTGTACAATGGCACCCTGATCAGAGAATGAATGTTCTGCAGCACAATGTTAATGTACAGGTAATGCCAGACGAAAAATGAGTCCCCCGCTTCATGGCAGCATATTAAGGTGTAGTGAAGCTCGGACAGTAAGGATGCTTACAGTCTGTATTATTTTACGCTTGCTAAGCAACGATCTTGCTGTTTAGTGAGTATAAAATAGAAAATTGTGTGTGTGTGTGTTTATGTCTGAATCTATTTTGCGATTGACATATATGAAAGTGGAAGTGTGTATGGGTGTGTTTATGAGAGACAAACTGAATGATCATACAGTGAGAGCAGCAGTTAAGAGGATGCGCCTCTCAATCTTTTAGCTCAAGATATCTGAATAAAGGCTAAAATAATGGGGAGGCTCAAAAATAGGGACAGATTACAAATATTCCTCTTATAATCTTTGAAAGGTGTTAAAATAAGATTTGTTTTAGCATGCATTTTGAAGGAAATGAAGTCTGAAACTCAAATTTATGTAATTATTTACTGATTTCAACCCACAGTGAATTGCCAACAAACCACAGAACAGACCCAAACAAAAATTAGGTAAACATCTGGACATTCGTTAAACATCTGGACAGTTTATAGGTATGGAGGTAAGAAACTTTTAATGCTTGGCATTATTAAGTTGTACCATGTCTTTTTAAAGCTACGTTGCTTCTAAATGTGTGTGTGTAAGAGAAAGAGAAAGTGTGTAGATATTAAATAATTAGCAAACATATTTGGATGTACAACATTTACATACACCACACTAAGTCTGAAGCATTAGGCGGAGGAGCTATTTTACATCACAAATATTAAAAAACACACACACATACAGTGGATATAAAAAGTGTACACACCCCTGTTAAAATGCCAGGTTTTGTGATATAAAAAATGAGACCACAATAAAGTATTTCAAAACTTTTCCCACCTTTAATGTGACCTATAACCTGTACAATTCAATTGGAAAGCAAACAAATCTGTTAGGGTGAAAATATAAAAAATAAAAAAGTACAATAAGCTGGTTGCATAAATGTACACACCTTTAAACTAATACTTTGTTGAAGCACCTTTTGATTTAATTGCAGCATTCAGTCTTCCTGGGTACATACCTGGCATCAATTAAAGAGACTCTGATTAACCCGAAATAAAGTTCAGCTCTCCTAGTAGGATTTTCCTGACATTTACTCAGTTGCCTGCTACAGCAAAAGCCATGGTTCATGGAGAGCTTCCAAAGCATCAAAGGGATCTCATTGTTGAAAAGTATCACTCAGGACAAGGGTACAAAAAAAGTTCCACAGCATTGGATATACAATGGAATACAGTGAAGACCGTCATCAAAAAGTGGAGAAAATATGGGACAACAGTGATGTTGCAAAGAACTGGATGTCTCTCCAAAACTGATGAAAAGACAAGACAAAAACTGGTCAGGGAGGCTGCCAAGAGACCTACAGCAACACTGAAGGAGCTGCAGGAATTTCTGGCAAGTACTGGTTGTGTACTACATGTGACAACAATCTCCCATAGTCTCCAAATGTCTGGACTATTGGGTAGGGTTGCAAGATGGAAGCCTTTTCTTACACAGAAAACCATCCAGGCTCAGTTAAAATTTTCAAAACAATACATTGGGTCTCCAAAAAATATGTGGGAAAATGTGTTATGGTCTGATGAGACCAAAGTTGAATTTTATGGCCACAATTCCAAAAGGTATGTTTGGCACAAAAGCAACACTTCACATCACCAAAAGAACACCATCCCTATGGTGAAGCATGGTTGTGGCAGTATCATGCTTTGGGGTTGCTTTTTTTCAGCTGGAACTGGGGCTTTAGTCAAGGTGGAGGGAATTATGAATGAGTCCCAATACCAGTCACTTTTGGCCCAAAACCTTCGGGTGTCTGCTAGAAAGCTGAAGATGAAGAGGAATTTCATCTTTCAACATGACAATGACCCCAAGCATACATCCAAATCAAAAAAAGAATGGTGTCATCAGAAGAAAATTAAAGTTTTGGAATAGTCCAGCCAGAGCCCAGAAATAAATCCAATAGAAAATCTGTGGGGTGACCTGAAGAGGGCTGTGCACAAGAGATACCCTTGCAATCTGACAGATTTGGAGTGTTTTTTCAAGGAAGAGTGGGCAAATATTGACAAGTCAAGATATGCCATGCTGATAGATTCCTACCCAAGAAGACTGAATGCTGCAATTAAATCAAAAGGTGCTTCAATAAAGTATTAGTTTAAGGGTGTGCATGCTTATGCAACCAGTTTATTGTACATTTTTATTTTTTATATTTTTCCCCTAACAGATTTGTTTGTTTTCCAATTGAATTGTACATGTTATAGGTCACATTAAAGGTGGGAAAAGTTTTGAAATGATTTACTGTAGTCTCATTTTTTTATATCACAAAAACCTGGCATTTTAACAGGGGTGTGTACACATTTTATATCCACTGTATATATATATATATATATATATATATATATATATATATATATATATATATATATATATATATATCTATATACACACACACACACACACACACACACACATACATACAGTGTACACACCTCTGTTAAAATGCTGTTAGGAGGAAAAGTATAAAAAATAAAAAAACATACAATAAGCTGGTGTACTCATAGGGGTGTGCTATCTATATTGCAATTATCTTGGGTGTTTGCTTTTCAAAAGGGATTAATTATGTCTTTGTGTTCATTTATTGTGTTTCCATAGCTCTGGCATGGGTTATTTTTGTGCATTAATAGTTTCTGCAGTATATCAACAGTGTTTGTGGATTTGATGATTGTCCATAGTTTGCAGTCATTTACAAATTTGGTGAGACAAAGGCTGTCTAAGTTTGTCTTGACTTCAGATAAGTAAGTATTGAACAGAAAAGGCCTAGTACAGAATCCTGAAGTGTAGTCCTGGTCACTGACCTCTTACTAGAAGTGAATTCACATACTTCAACAGTACATGTCCTGTCAGTGATCCATTTGGCTACCCACATGGTGACATTTGTGTATATTCCCAGTTGAGACAGTTTCTCTGTAATACTTGAGTTTGGATTTGTGAAAAATGCCTTGGCCAGGTGTAGTTAGGTAGGATTTATGGACTTTCCCTCATCCATGCTCTTGGTGTCCTTCTTGAAGAAGTCAGATTTAACAGACACAATGTAGCCTTAATTAATCAAAAATGGGTTGGGTACACAGTTGAGAGATTACCTGTGTCCTTTTTGATAAGGCCCATGAAGATTCTTTTGATCGCTTTACAGATGAGGTGAGTCAGGCTTATGGGTCTATAATTCCTGATGCCCCCCCCCTTTGTTCAGTTGGATGACTGTTGCTGTACACCCTTCTGGCAGAACATAGCCTGTCTGGAGGCTGTGGTTAAGTAGGAATCCAACTGTGTCTGCTAGGTCAGATTTTAAGTCAGGACCCATTGAAGCCTTAGAGAGCATACAGATGAGTTGTTCTCTCGAGTAAATATGCTGAGTAATGTTTGCATGTATACTTTGGATGATGTCCGGTATGGACAGGTGGGGGTAAAGCTTGAGGTAAATCTGTCAGCCAGCAGATTGTCTGTTTTCTACAGCTGAGTATAGGTGGTGCCATCAACAAACAGCTCTGCTGTTAGTTATATATTCCCCTTAACATTTCATAATTATTTAAAAAATAATGTGGACAACACCTCTAAATACAGCAGTGGGTATGCATTACATGCCACACAGTTTAAATATTTACACAGTCAAATAACTTTTCCTGTGTCTCATAATTACATCAATTGCACATTGTATGTCTTTCTATTTTTCATTGTAAAACTGTGTGTGAGAGCCCTGATACTATATATGGACACATTAGAAATGAGTTGGATATGGTTCCTGCAGAGCAGTTATTGACACAATTGCTGACAGTCAGACAGTGCTACTGGGGACCACATCAATAATTCTTCTGAGCAGCAACACAGTTGTGCATACAATGAATTCACTAATGTTGTAGTTGAATCTGAATTAGTTATATCTTTGTGTATATAACAGCATTACAACATGTGGATATAACAAGATGTTTATACCCATGTAATCAATATGACATTATATTGATGTGTCTCACAGAGCATTTAATGATGGTAGGTATGCACATGCACACCTGTGCCACACTACAGGTGTTACTGTGATGGTTGAATGAGAACTGCATAGAATGTTGGTATACTACAGTGCATAAACACATGCCTTAGTAAGGCAACAATATACGTAGCATCATCACATGTCAACAGTTCTCAGGAGGCATATTAATAGAGCTGTTATGGAATGAACATGTAATCGAATGGCAGCAATGGCCATCAATACAAATCACAGAATGGAATACACTGCTGTAGGGGTACCGTACATCCACACTTCAAGATAGCACATGTAGATGACAGAAACATTGACATGTGCAGTGTTCATAGAGTCACATGACATTACTAGGCTAAGGGCCAACATTAAATAAAATTCTAGTCATTATTATGGCATTTAAACAAAAATTGCTATATTTATATGATGGAAGATATTAAGGATATGTGCATATGTGTTTTATGATATTACATACTGCCTCTGTCCATATGTGACATGTGCAATACCCCATGAGAGAATAAGCAACAATGCATTCAGTGCTCTGGAGATAGCTTGCAAAGGGTCATGGAAGGACTTTGTTTCATGATGTGTGTATACATCTTTGAGATGATGACATCTTCCACTCTTCTGCAGAAAGAATGTTATATGGACAGAGAGAGGCAGATGTTGGCTTCATGTGTCTATGTTAAGTTTCTCCTGAGTGGGAGTTAAATGAAAAGAGATTCAGAAGATCATACAATGATCATAATATACCACCATCTACACACACATCAGTTGACTGAGGTCAGATTTGAACATCAAACCAGAGTAGGTGTAGAAGCAGGATTCCATACAGTGTAAGGCTAGCAACACCACATATGTCTGACATTAATAGTGCCACAGTGCACTTTATAGACAATGATAGCAGCATTGTATGCTGAGAAGAAAATGTGGAGTCACACCTCGGTGTAGAATTGTCTCCAAAATGTTATTTGAATGAGTACACACTCAAGTTGACTGCTGTGAGATTAGAACCCCTAAGTATCTATTTACAGAAGCTTGAGAACACATAACTCAGCATCAGCGCCACAGCACAAATTTGAGTTAAATAGTGTCAGACTGCACTTTATAGAGATGACAGCATCAGTGTAAGGTGAGAAGAAGATGTTAGGAAGATTGTCTCACATGCTGCTCTAAAATGGTCTCCACAATGACAGCTAATGAAAGACAAACACACAAGTTGACTGCAGTGAGTTTCAAACTCCTCACTCCCAATTTACACATCACAGTACTTAATGCAAGTGCCACAGCACAAGTTTGACTTTCAGAGTATTACACTGCACTTTATAGCACATGATGGCATCAGTGTGTTTTGAGAAGATGTTAAGAGGAATGTTTCATACTCTACTCTAAAATGGCAGCTAACTGGATACAAACACAAGTTGACTGTAGTGAGTTTCAAACCTCTACCTACCTACAAAAACACAGTACTTAATAGAAGCTCCATGACATAAGTCTGACTTTCAGACTGCACTTTCCTAGCACATGGCATCATCACAGTGCCTTGAGAAGTTGATGTTAGGTGTAGTATCTCATGCGCTGCTCTAAAATAATCTCCACAATTACAGCTGAGTACAAGCACACGCAAGTTGATTGCAATGTATTTCAAACCCCTGCCTAGCTAAAGAAAACAGTACTTAACACAAGTTCCACAGCACAAGTCTGACTTTCACTGTATCAGACTGCATTTTATAGCACATACCAGTGTGCTTTGAGAAGATCGTAGGAGGAGTGTCTCACGTGCTGCTCTAAAATGGTCACCACAATGATAGCTAACTGAATACAAATAAGTTGACTGTAGTGAGTTTTGAACCCCTACTTATCTACAGTACACAGTACTTAACACTACCACCACTACACAAGTCTGACTTGCAGAGTGTACTTAACACTACCACCACTACACAAGTCTGACTTGCAGAGTATTAGACTGCACTTTATAGCACATGACAATATCAGTGTGTTTTGAGAAGATGATGTATGAAATGGCTGTGTAGGCATGTAGGACAGTAAAAATGTTTCTTCTCCATGAGACTAGATTGATGATAGTAGGATATAGACTCATGCTGTTTTGACTGCGCACACGTACACACACACACACACACACACACACACACACACACACACACACACACACACACACACATACACACACACACACACACACACACACACACACACATATACACATACAGTTTGGGTATTGTGTTCATTGAACCCCTATCGAACTATTTTGTTCCTATCTGCAGAACACATTAGTTAATATTTGCACCATCACTGAAGTCTGATTTTTTCATTGTCATAGTGGTCTTTATAGACGATGACATAATCATTCTATGATGCAGGTAACATATCTTGTTATGAAAGTGATGTGTAAAGTGTGAACTTTGGATTTTCAGCTTTGGTTCCATGTGCAGATATAAAAACTTTAAAAGACAGGGGTTCTTAAACTATATGCAATAAGCTGTAAGGAATGCCCATTTCAGAACTGAGACATACATGTACCCGTTTCTCAATATGTTGTTTACATTACACACTTTCAGTCACATGCACACATATTTTGCGATCAGCATGGATGCAAGTGTTAATGTACGTGTAACGACCAAAATGAATAATGTGGTGAGGATGAAAAAATCATGAAAAACAACAACCAAATCACCTCCAAATGATGCCACACAAAAGAAGGACCAATATCAATGTACATTATTTAGCACTTTCGTCCACCTCAGGACTTCCTCGGAATAAATTATGCTACCATTACAAATATCCATATATACATACATATTCAATTAAGTTAATTAAAATCAATTACGTGTTAATTAACCATCAATTAAATTTATAAACTCAACAACTTTTAAAAACATTAATCTAACTTCCTAAAAAACACTTACTATTAATTGCTTCATTAATACCAGGGTATTTATCAGCTTGCATCCTAAGCTGCCATAACATTTCTCTTCTTTCTAGCATTTTTCTTATAATTACCACCCCTGCAATCAATCAGTACCTGTTCTAGTACAGTGAAATAACATTTCTTAAAGGAACCACATACTTGCACATGTCTAGATTGTCTTTAACTTTAATAGCATACACATGCTCTTTTATTCTTTTACAAAGTTTACACATGGTTGTCCCAACACAAAATGCTTCACAAAAAGAGTAAACAGCAATCTATGCTAATCCCATATACTTTGTTGTCGATGTACGTGTGTTCATATTGTGATGAATTGATGTCCACAGTAAGAAATGTATAAGACAATCTCAATGTCTATTGTCAGTATAAAACTTTACATAATGTACCAATCCATTTGTGCTGTTTATTTTTGTAGTGTAGGTGACATTTGACTTATAACTGACATATAAATTTTGAAATGCATGTTTTCAGGGCACACATAAGTGTGGGTAAATATGTGTTCAGTCACTAACAAGTCCCTTCATTTTGATTGTGTTTTTAAATGGGTTTTGATGGAATGAAGAATAACTGGGTAATAACCATAGCAGTACATGCTAAACACCTCTTTCATAGTGCACTGCCGAGCAACTGGTTTGCACGGACAATGGCTGTTTGCACATGCAAAATTCACATTCGAAAAATACAACTTGAACTTGAGAAGTAATTATGCATATATGTTGTGGGAGAAATAGCTGACAGATACAATGGTGTTCATACTGTAGTTTATATTAGAAATGTTTTGTCATAACGTTTGTGACATTAAGAACTGTTACTATTGCCTTCCCCATTTGTTCAGAATTAAGCAATGAACAAACATGCCTGTCTGCTCAAATGGGAGAACAGTGATATATCTTGGTTTACCTTCCTTCACACAAACACAATTAGCAGTGAGGCAAGTCATCAGCACTTTGGACAGTACTGAGTGCAAGAACTACGCCTGCTCCTTAGCTTTCCCTGTGGGAACAGGTGTAAGAGTAGTGAACTTTCGTTTACAGCACAGATGGCACAGGGTTCAAATTCAGTAAATGTGATAGTTCCTGCAAGTGTGAGAATCAATAGCTACAGTGAAGTATTGTATAAAACTAAACAACAGTCAAGTGACTTATATAAAAAAACACATATAGATTTGCTTTTATATACATTCAGCAGTCTAAATAACTGCTAGAGTAAAATTTTCAAAGTACTACTTTTACTCTGCATTAACTCTGTGTTCCTTTAATGCAGCGAGTTTAAACAGCATTGAGTGTAGGTAACCATAGGACATGAAGAGCTATTCACTGTTTCTTGGTATTGGTAAGTGATGCCAAACCCTGCACAAATGCAGAGGACAAAAAGTGAAGGGCTTTATTAGTGGTTTATTATTTATGTGTGTGGTGTGTGATTTTATTTTATAACCAGCTTAAAGGTGTGAAAATGGGGTAGATATGAAAGTGGTGAAATGGGGGCAAGAGGGGAGAACAAAGATGAAGCAATATAAGAATATGCAGGAGGGAATTAGGAAAGAACAATAGCTATCCACTTCTTCAGCAGTGCACTATAAATATGGATAGAATATTGAATCAATTTGGGCTGTCACCACAACATAGCTGGGTGACAGCAACACAATCATGTCGTATAGGCAATTAAACTGAATCAAGTGTGCCAAGAAGACACTTGCAAAGTAGAGAGCTATGTACGGGACAATTTTTTTTTGTAGGACAGGTGCCCAGATTCTTGAATTTATTTCAAAAATAGAGGAACTCTGGGGAATGGATGTAGGAATGGCAGTGTCAGTTAAGTAGGGTAGGTGAGGAAGCAGATGCAGGCAAACAGGAAAACATGACAGAGACAGGGATGGCCAGGGACACAAAAGTTTTGGGACACCATGACTGGGGATAGGGAAGGGACATCAGAAGCACATGACCATCAAGCAAGGAGGAGATGAGAACTATGTCCTCACCTTCAGAACTGTTATCATTGTCCCCTTCCTCTCTTCCTGTTGAATTACTTGATATTTGAGTTTTTGTTGCATTGCCACAACTTCTCCAGATGGCTGAGGCATGCACCAGTCATACCTTCTAAGACCTCATGCACCATACCTGGCAGCTCCTGGTGGATGACAAAATCCCCACCTCCACCAATACTCCTGGAGGGCACTACTGCCCCAGCTGCTGGGGAAGTGCTACCTGATGATGAGAGCCCAAGTAATGCAAGTTTTGCAGAGGCAGTACTGCCAGGTTGCATCCCAGATGTGCTGAGCATTGGTGTGGCAGGGATTGGAGGTATGGCAGGCTAACCCACAGAGGTTAGCCTCCCTCCCTGCACTGGAAATAATTGTGTTGGTTGACAGAAAATTATGACATCGGAATGGTGTGATAACACTTATAAAAATAAAAAGAGAGATAAGGGATGGGGTAAGTGGAAAAAAAGAAAAAAAGATAATTAGAACCATTATATGTCACATACAATAATTTAGTACAATAAAAGTATATTTTTACTTTTACATTAACTATAGTTTTTAAAAATTCAAACTAGGACTGAGAATTGTTCCAAACACTGCACATTTGCTTTTAAAAATAATACAGTTTAAGTTAACAACATGGTGTTTATGTCAATTTTGTTGAAATTAATATTAATTTTCTTTATTAGTTTGTATTTGTTACTTGTAGGATTTGAACCCACAACATCTGAATAGAATATTACACTTGACTCTTACAATTAGCAATCATTTTAATAAAGCAATGTTAATTTGTACTGCATACATACATACATATCCCTTGCTTCTGTGTGTCTTTCTAAGCATTCAGCGTGAGACTCCCTATTCACTGAAATCTCCTGATCAGCTGGAAAATAAATAAGGAGAGAAAAAAAGAGAAACATTATGCATACCAATCTTGGCTATCTCCAGCTTTCTATATCAAAGTATCTTTATCTGTATACTTACTGTGGGATATCAGTAGACCTAAACATATCCAGACACTGGTTGAATTGTTCCTGCTTGCACTTTTCCAGGTCATTGTAATGATGCCTGCATTGCACCCAGTGCATGGAATGGCAGTCACACTGGAGACGGCCTTGGCTAGACTGTTCCAAGCATCTGATTTTTATTGAGACCTCATATAGTCCCCCTGCAAAAGCCTATGATTATGGCAATGTACAAGGAGTGCAATGAATATTATTGATTCTTCTACACCCCGTCTTTGAGCTCTGAATTGGGCACCATTCTTGTTAGCTCTTGCCATGTCTGCACAGGTCATCCAACAACAGTTAAAGTGTTTTTCCACCAAATTGTGATATTGCGTTTAACGGTCTGTGTGCAAACCCACACAACCATGCCAACCTTGTTTGAGCAATGGTGCAAACAGAGAGGAAGACAGAATATGAAATAAGAAGGGTAATGTGACACTTGGCATTAATTTAAGGCTTATCTGAGGCTATACCTTTTAAATAACTTGAATTTTGAGACATGAATTGGGGGTATAAACTGTATGATTTGACATATTTTGTGGGGCCTTACCACCGATAAATGTACAGTTGTTCAATGTGGGATTCAATCCTATGTAAAACTGACAATACATATGCTTCCACATAGTTGTTTTTTCCTCATTACCAGAGAAAAAGTGTTTGCTATACATGCACATTAATTATATAGACACATTAAAAAGAGAGTGGTGCTGCACTTCAGTTAACCATGTATGTGTGTGACCTGACAAGGTTCTGGTTTATGCATTCTCTTGTGTAATGCAGGAGTAGTGTGTGATGATATACTGGAAATGCATATACTGGTATTACTGGAATTACTTTCAGGAAAAAATTCTGAGTTATGAGCCAGACCACACAATACATTCAGTTTTTCAGCTATACTTATGTTAAGTGAGTTGTGAAGATGACTATCAGTAAAGTATGAAGTCCATCCCAGAGAAGAAAAGAAACTTTTAATTACAGAAACATAATTATTAGGATACCCCTAGTCACACATATAATTCATATGATATCAATTGTTATACATACTTGTTATGTATAATTATCTTTATATTGTGTAACAGCATTAATAAAATTTGGAGTATACTGGATTAGAACCCTGGCTCCCCTATATTATGACCATAAACTTACACCTGTTACCACAGGGGAAGGTAAAAAGTAGGTGTAATTTTTACTCTCATTACTGTCCAGAGTGCTGACCTCTGAACAATGCCACTTACCATGTTTGTGTGCAGAAAGGCAGAACAAGTAACACTGTATCTTTTTATCAAGTTAAAATTATCATTTTTTTGTCTGCAGGTGTTGTTGTTATGCATGTGTTGTTTATTAGTGCTGACCACCATGCAATGTCACTTGCTGTGTCTACATGGAGGAAGGTGAAAGAAGTAACAATATATCTTTTTGGAAAATTAGTGTATCTTTTTTTGTCTGCATCCATAACTCGTGTTTGTGGACAGGTGAGCAACATGCAAACAAGTCAGGCAAAAACAAAAATATGTTTTCTTTGCAAAAATTCTTAATACCATTTATGCTCTAAAAATAATGTGGGACTTGAACCATGGCCTAAATATTTTCTGTCCTGTTTGCCTCAATGTCTTTACAAGATGTGCTACACACACTGTTGATTATTACCTGTGATTTATGCTGTCCATATCATCTAAGCTAATATTAAAATTTAAATAGTGATGCATTTCACCATGTGCATGCTAAGACATGTACAGAACAAATATTAATATTTAAAAACTAAAATTTTAACGCGTGAAATATTTTTACACAGCTCTGAATTTGAACTATCATACTATTGAAACTACAAAACAGAGCGGGAGTGTGTTATCTCTCCTTGCCACAGACACAGCTTTGCAGTAGGAAAACTAAGCATGTACATACAAGCAATTCCCATATCCACTACAGTATTAACAGGACCTAAACTTGTACATTCTCAGTTGGTTATACATGTGTTGCTTAAATATTCAGGGCAGTGAGTGATCACACAAACATTTATGACTCTCTTTGGACAAATGCAGCTGAGTCTTTTCTTTGTATTGTGTTAATTCTTCCCTTATCTCTGCTGTAATCTCAGACATGCAGTCTATAGTGCATTTTGTATCATTTGTATTTAACCTTACAATAACAAGTACATGATAGTCAAAAAAGTTATCAGCACAGGCAGAAGAGTTTTTGTCTACTTTTAAACATAAATGAGAAACGTGTGCTGTTTAGCTTCATTTAAAAACTTCTTAAAGTTACTTCGACACTTTGTAAGTGCATCCTGAGTGACACTTCCACTGCAGGGAAGGTGGTCTGAATTCTGTTGTGTCTTCCCTCTCTCTCTCCCACTAATCATTCACCATTGCAATCCATTAGCAACTAAAAGTGGTGTAGGGCCTACATTATGTTTACATGTGCTACATAAAGTCAAAAGGTAGGTATTCAGCAATTCTAATGAGTTCACACCTCATTTGCATATTTACTGTGCTCAGAGGCCTAAACTACATTATAAAAAGGTAACTGTGTAGCTAGAGAACTTGAAGGTGAGGAGACTTGGGCATTTGGACAAAACAGAAGATTGCTATTCCTTTCAAAGTGATTTATCTGCAAAGAAGGCTTCTAATTTTGCCAAGGTAGGCTTGTACTACTGAAGTACATGTTACAAAACAATTTATATATTCAGTAGAAAATGTAACTTGTACCTCTTGTGCACTTCTTATAGTTCACTGTTGGCATAGGCATTTTGGCAGGCATTTACGTTTCTAAGATAGACGGGTTATTAACTTTTTTCACAAGTGTTCTTGTTAAAATTGTATTTTATAATCTTCTATGTTATTACAGAGACATGTAATGCATGTGTCAGTGATACAGTTGTTATGCTTCTAAGATTGAGCAGGGCCACCACGAGGAGTTATGGGCACAGTGAGACATAACTGGCAATAATAAATTGACTTTTCTGTTGTCAATGTGTACACATTCTGAAAATTGTGTATAAGGCATATATACTAATTTATTCATTGGTTTGTACAAAACTTAATTTGTTTGTTGTTTTGGGGGTGGGGGAGCCACCTACCATTTGTGTGTTTCCAGAACAAAAGTGTGTTTCAAGTGCTTTTCTCTTGAAAATATGTAGGCATCCTGATGTGTCAGTGGGAAACATAATACATTACTAAAGTGGTATTCCTTGGTTTGCACAAACATTGGTTTGTGTATGAGAGTGATGTGGGGCAAACACATAACCTTCAGTTTTAATAACTGAAATTTGTTTCCAGTGCTTAATTTTGACAAATGTGTACATAAGCAAGACTTTAGTTAGGTGATATTTATGTGTTGTATTCTTCTCTGTTTTATGTCACATAGGATTATGGCACCCAAGTGTACAAATCCATGTAAACTCCATTTCAGTGAGGCACCATAGTGCCTTTCTGCTAGAGAGAGGATGTATGGATATGGCTGCCAGAATGCATATTTGGAACCAGTTAGTGAACGATATCAGTGCAGTTGCAAGTTGCATGAGGACTCTGTCTGTAGGTGTGAGGTGGGTGTAATGAGTGTTTGTATTGCTGTACCATCTGTGATAGTGGGATCAGTGTTCGTTTGTTGTCATATAAATTGTTTTAATATTTAGTGTAGTATTAAATTCATTCTTGTGTTTGTTGCTTATTATCACAGGTGATCCTGACAGTGGAAGTGTAGGACTCTTACCACCTGATGCTGGAGTATCAGTAGCCTCTGATGATGATAGTGACCAAACAAAGGCATGGTCAGGGGTGCAGAGGTTGAATCTAACACTGAGCCTGACATTCAGCCATCCACTGCATTTTCGTCAGACGCATTCAGTTTGCCAACACATACCTATTTCACTGAGCCCTCAGATATTGGAAAGGTGGAGGGTAAGTCACATGATCAGAGTAGTGTGGTTACTGCAGCTTCAGTGCTGGTTGACTGACCATAGCCAAAGAGGGTGCAAGGTGCCACACAGGAGGTCAGAATATCAACTGCTGTTATCCAATGCGGCTGTGCCCGATTGCACTTCTGTCATGGCAATACTTCCACTGCTCTGTCGATGGTTGATGTGTCCACACACAGACATGGCAGGCCATGGGGTCATGGTCCTGGGCATATTCATGAGAGGAGCTTGTCCAGCAGACACTAGTAATGTTTGGGTAGCACCAGCACATCTGATCGTAGGCATGGATGTGCCAGTGCAACTCCTGGCAGAGCCAGTTCTCACAGTTAGGGGTGAAGACAATGAACTGTTAACTCTACCATGCACAACTCACACCCGTCTGACATGCAGGATGTAGAACTGGCGCAGAGCTTACCTGTATTCTTGCGGAACTCATGCACACTTTTCACCTTGAGTGCCTATATAGACACACATAACAAGTACATAGGTCATTCACGAGGCCTGCTGCTCATTCTGTCTCATTAGTCATTTGATAATTACTTAAATTTCTGCCTGCCTGTCTTTCTTATTCACACGCACTCACTAACATTTGTGTTTGCCTAGGCCTCCTGCCTCCCCAATCAACACCCTGTGCAAATGATAACTGTGCCATATCCTTGTTTCAATCTTTTAGACTCAGGGATGCATATGTCTTTTTTCTGATACTCAGGGTGCATAGCTGAATGCTTAGTAGTGTTTGTGATGCTCTTTTGAAAACTGTACTGCTTTCTTACAGGTTTTAGTATTGTGTGCATCTTTGATGCATGAGGCCTATTAGTTGATAAAGAGCAGACATCTCTTGACATAAGTCAGTCCTGTCACATATTGATGTTATTTTTGTATAACTCTCCCACCTTATTTATTTTATTTATTTATTTACATTTGTTGACCGGGAGTGTCTGACTGGATGTAGGTCCATTTTCAGCGGAGGCCCGGGGAGAAAAGCTCCACAGTTAAAATATACAGACAGTAGTTACATTGGATTTACATAGCGATTAACAATTTGATTAACATAGCAATTAATTACATAGTTACAGATGAAGAACATAGTACATCACTAGACAACTAGAATTTTTATCTGTGAAGTACATAATAGACATTAACAAATGTTACAATAAGAAGTTCCTGCTGTATAATAAGTACTAGGCTTATGAGTATCCGAGCTTGCTATAATCAAGGTAGTTAGTGGGGTGGAAAGAAAGGTAGTGGTTGGATGGGGTGGGTGATATTAGAGTGGGAGTTGCAAGGGCATAGCCAGCATGTTTTTAGGTGCGCTTATAGTAAAGTTTTGAAGTGGGTGCATGATGGTACGGAGGTAATTGTGGTTGGGAGGGAGTTCCATAATTTGGCTATGGTGCAAGAGAATAGTGCTTCACCAGCAGAGTTATTGGCTTTAGTGATCTGCAAGTGATTTTTGTTGATGGATCTTAGTGGTCTGGTGGTGCGATAGGGTTGGAGTAGATTCTGGAGGGATGAGACATTTAGTGGATGGTTTACTAGTTTGTGGGTGAGTGAGAGTTGATACGATTGAAGGAGGTGAGAGAGTTCAAGCCAGCCCAGTTCAGCAAGTGAGAGACAGTGGTGATTATGGTAGGATTCCCCTGTGGTGAATTTGGCGATTTTGTTGTAGCAGGTCTCTAGCTTGTTTAGATCGCATTGCCTTAGGTTGGTATATATGGGAGAGGCATAAATTAGGGTGGAGATAAGGTGAGAATTTGCTACTGAAATCTTTGCTGCTTTGGTGAGAAGTTGCTTATTTCTGTATAAAGCTCCTAGTTTTTTGTGGAATTTTTTATGGTCATGGATATGTGAATGTCAAATTTTAGTTTATTGTCTATTTCCACTCCTAGCAATTTGGTGTGTTCTGTTGGATGTATAGTGGTGTTGTCTTTTGTTGTGATGTTAAAGTGAGAGTTGTTTGAGTATGTTTGGTGGGTTGGAAGATGAGTAGTTTAGTTTTGTTTGGGTTGAGTATTAATTGGGCATTGGATAACCAAGTTTCAATAGGGAAAAGGCTTCCTGTGTGACTTTTTGCAGTTTGGGTAGGGACTGGGCTGAGCAGATGATGGTTGAGTCATCAGCGTATTATATGAGTGTGCCATGTTTGGTGGCAGAGGCTAGATTATTGGGGAAAATAGAGAAGAGTAGGGGTCTAAGGATGGATCCTTGGGGAACCCCTATAGAGACAGGTAGTTGGGGAGGTACGTCATTTTGCCATTCAATGGATTGTTGGCGGTCAGACGGGAAACTCTGAAACCAGTTGGTGACTGATTGAGAGAAGGATAGGTTATTGAGGACAGAGATGAGTTGTTTGTGTGGGACCATGTCAAATGCTTTAAATAAGTCTAGGAAAGTAGCAGAGGAGAGATAGCCATTGTTTTTATGCTGAAGGATAGTGTTAGTAAAGGAGAGTAAGGCAGTGGTGGTGCTATGGTTTGGTCAGAAACCATGCTGAGTATTGGAAAGGAGGTTGTTAGTAAGGAGGTAGTCTGAGACCTGAGAGTGAATGTATCTATCTAGTATTTTGGAGAGTGGAGAGAGAATGACTATGGGGCGGTAATTGGTTAGTTCTGTGGAAGGGCCACCTTTGTGGAGGGGAATTATATGTGATACTTTCCACAGTGTAGGAACGTAACTTTCTGACAGAGATTGGTTAATCAAGATGGATACTGGATAGGCCAGAGCATCAGCTGCGATTTGTAGGTATTCACTTGGGAGGTTGTCTGCTGCTAATTTGGTGGGCTTAAGTTTAGTTAAGAGTTTTTTTTTATGTTGGAGGTAGGTACAGGAGAAAAAGAGAAGGCATTGGGGAGATTACTAGTTGAAGGTGTGGGTTGGGGGGGAGGGGGGTTGTGTTGTTTAGCTAGTGATAGTATGGTTTGTGTGAAGTGTGTGTTGAATGAGGTAGCAATATTTTCGGAGGAGTGAGGGATGTTAGGAGGAGGGGTACTGACTTTACCTGGGTAGAGGACGGAGTTTATGGAGGACCAGAATTGTTTGGGGCTGTGTTGGGAGGAGACTAGGGCAGACTGTTAGTATTGGAATTTGTCCTGTTTTATTAGCTTTTTGACTCTAATGCTTAGTTCTAGGAATTTCTGCCTAGTTGAGGGGTTTTTGGTTTTGCGCCAGTGCTCCCAGGCTTTATCCCTGTTTTTCATTTCTGACTTAGTGGTTTTCTGTAGCCATGAGGAGGGTTGTGCTTTGGTTCTGGAAAGTCTTATGGGGGCATGGTAATTAAGGATGCTCAGGAAGGTAGTATTAAAAAATTCAACTGCGTCATCAAGACTGAGGTACTTTAGAGGATACCAGTTACATTATTTGAAGGATGAGATGAATGTGAGTGGCTTAAAGTTTAGTTTTTTATGTATTTGATGGTAGATGACAGGTTTAGCTTGGTATAGGTATTTTTTGAGTAGGAATGTTGGAGAGTGATCATTGAGGCTATCTGATAAGCAGCCTGGGGGCTCTTACTGACTAGTATCCATTCCAGGGTAGTGTGCTTGCTGGAGTTTTTATTTATCCTGGTTGGTGACTGGACTAGTTGGGTGAAGCCATGAAGGTTTACATGATGGGTTGGATGGTTGCCAGAACAGGATTGCCAGTCAATATTGAAATCACCTAAAATTATAGTTTCTTGGGAGAGATGGTGGGTAGACTAGCTGAGGAGGTTTTGTAGTGGAGGGATGTTTTGGCCAGGTGGGAAGTAGCATCCAATTATGTTGATGGTTTTGTTTTGGTTTATTTTGAGGTTGGTATATATTATTTCTTCATTGCCTATTTGTGGAGCTGATGATTTTAAGATCTGGATATTTAGATGCTGTTTAAATATTATAGCTACAGCGCCTCCTTTCTTGTTTAGTCGGTCTACTCTTAGTATGCCGTAACCAGTAGGGAGGATTTGCTCACTGGTGATGTGAGGTTTTACCAGGTTTCTGTCAGGATGACTATAACTGGGGAGTACAAGTCTATGGTGGCATGGAGTTCATGGACTTTGTTAGATATACTTCTAATATTTAGGCTTAGTAGAAAGAAGTCACTTGGCTTTCTATTGGCTGTGATATGGGAGAAGTTGTGGTCTCTAGTCTAATTATGAGGATTGGGGTTGGAGATGGTAGGGCCAAGGTTGGAGTGGATGTCTCCACTTAGGGCTAGTTTTGATATGCATGAGGTTATTAGTTTTCTCAGTTTTTGAATGTGTTTGTTTATTAGGGAAACCTTATGATTATGATCTGTGGGTAATAGGTATAGTGGGAGGGTTACTATGTTAAGTTGTAGGGATGCTTTATGTTTGAGTAATATAGTTGGTAGAATATGCGGGGGGTGCATAGGGATGGTTCTTGAGTTGGTGGGAGGGGAGCTGAGTGAGGGTGAGACATGAGTGGTGGTGTGAGTAATAGTACAGTGGTAGTGGTTGAGTGGGGGAATGATGGAGTTTTGGTAGGATGTAAGATATGCAAGGAGAGTGCATGCAGTGAGCATAGGTAAGGCATGCTTGTACATGTTAGCTGAGGAGGAGTGATAGTAGTGGGAAGATGGAGGAGGTAGTGTTGGGTTTAGTGCTGTGGTTGGCTATTGGAAAGATGGGAGGGGTTTGTGAGTCTAATAAAGGTAGGACCACTGGGGGGCGGGAGGAAATAGGGGGCAGGGTGGGGAGTGAAGCAGGAAGAGACCCTGTTAGTTGCTCTTATGAGGGGGCTGGAAACAATCAGGTAACAGAGTAAACTGATAAATGAACATATGATAGTGAATGTGGAGACTCAGGTAGGTACCCTGTATTTCCACAAACTATCAGTTAGGTGTGCCCTAGTTCAGGCAGTTTTAATAAGTTCTATGGCAGAGCCGAGCATGAGGTGCTCAAAGGGTGGTTGCAGTTTTAAAAATGGTGCCTGCCACAGGTAATATTTATTAACTTTGGGACTGGCTTAAGGCAATAAACAGGGAAGGGGGAGGGAGAGAACAAGGGTGTGAGCAGGCAGTTATTTTGTACTGTTGCTAATGAGCCAAAGCAAAGACAAGTTTGTGTTAAAGAAACAATCAGAATTGACCAAGGACTGCTCTGAAACTGTAAGTCATTTCTTAACCATTTCTCAGATGGAAAAAACAGGATAACCTTGTATCAATAGGCTACTGTGGTCGCAGTTTAAATTAACAAACACACAGTATTTATCAGTTATGGATACTATTTGCTAACAGAAGGGAATAAGAGAGAAAATGGAAGATGAGTAAGTGTGTGTGTGTTTGTGGGGGGGGGGGGGGTTGCTTACAAGCCAAAGCAGAGTGCTCTCCAAGGGAGAGCTTATACTTTGATAAACTAGAAAGTAACAGTCTGCAAGGCTGTGCCATTCACTTGTGTTGTTAACCATTTATTTTTCTGTTCGAAATTCAACACTTACCTTGATAGTCTTGCAATTACAAGTGTTTTAATTCAGGGCTGACTCTGTCTGATGCTAGCAGTACACATCCATTACATGGGTAACTAAAGGTTGTGAGCATTGCTTTGCATCAGCTATACTGTATGTATGTGCATATGATGAAAATTGCACCCCTTTATGTGGTCAGCATGTGTGCTATCTGTTGCCGGGCATATTGTACACACCTATGTCTACGTACACCCACAGAGGCTGGTGATTCCCTCTCTGAGTCCTCATCTGCATATGGCTGTGGTGACCTTGCCAGTGGTGGTGGTATGTGTGCCCCTTCCCCTTGGTGTTCTTGTTGAAGCTGTTTTCTCAGGATAATATTGTGAAGGTTAACACAGACAGTGAAAATTTCACCACAAGTACTGTTATTGTGCTGTAGTGCCCCCCCCCCCGATGTATCTAGTGGGTGGGTGTGCATTTCTGATGAACAATATCAGTCATGGTTCAAGTGCATACCTTGCATCACCCAGTAAATGACCTTGTAGGACATCCCATCTAGAAAACCTCTGGTAGAGCTGAGAGTTGTGCCACACATGGGAATCATGGTAACTGCTGGGTTGCCAGCATACACATTTAGGATGATTCCATTAGCATTGTACATGACCTGGCAGTTAACAGAGTGGAAGCCCTTTCTGTTTATGTACACCCTTCTCTTAATGTGTGTGCAGTCTATGGCACTCAGGACTTCAGGGAAGTGTGCTACAGGGTAGATCAGCATCAGACAATTTAGAAACAGCAGTTACAGATTTACTATGCTGTAAGGGGGTCACGGACCGCAGACAGAGCTCTTGGTCAACATCATACTGTTTACATACCCTTTCAAATATATGAATAAAAGTATCCAAATCAGCATCATCTTTAAATTGTGGAAGAACTTTACTGACCTTTATTGTTCTGGGGTTCGGTTACTCCCCTCCCCATTACCTCCTTGACCCTGTTGAAGAGTCACCATTTTCTTCTCAAGTTGTCACTGCTTCTGTTTTTCCTCAGCCTCCAATCACTGCATTCTCTCATTTTCTTCGATCTCCAAAAGTTTGTCCTCCAGTTCATGCTGTTGCTACTTCTTGCTGCAGTCTGTGTTTGGTCTCCAAATGTTGCAGTTCATGCTGACCCTTCTCCTTTTCTTCAGCCTCCCAATGCTGCAGTCTCTCTTCCATCTCCAGTTCAAGTTTCTTTAACTCTAGATGAATTTATAAGTCCTCTGAGGAAAAGGTGAACTGTCCTGTTTCCAAAGGCTGCACATCCCCATCACCAGACTGGCTATCTCCTTGGTTGCTGGACCATGCTGCAGCTGTGATTAAGGCTGTAGTCATATCCTCTTTTGTCAGGCTGGCATGTACCAGTCCTCTGGCTTCACACACCTTGGTCAACTGGTTCTTTGTCAGCTTGCTATAGTCTTCTGCTGACATCTTTGCTTGCTTTTCCTGACTAAACTAACAAAAATAAATAAAACTGTTGTGACACTGAACCTCTGAATGTTTATCTTGTGGCTATTGAGAGTACACACACCTTCAGTGACAACTGCTTACAGACTACTGAAGTTCAACTAATCCCACCGCTCTGTCACCAATAAAATGTGATAACACACCTCTCTTTACCCCAGGCCAGTAATCAAGGAGCCACAATTCTCACCAGTGACACAGGTGAGAGGTGGTCACTAAAAACAGGACAAGAATGGATTTGCACAGTATTTCAAATGTAGCTCTCTGCATACAACAGAATTTCCTCCAAGAGCACTCAGGAAACACCATCCACTGGGACTGAACTGTCTGTTTCTCCAGATCCAAAATAAGAATGTGTCCCAGTTCCATGTATCTGGCACACACACTTGAATATCTGATTTTTCGCAGACACACACACACACACACACACACACACACACACACACACACACACACACACACACACACACACACACCTGAGGAAGGCTGACACAGATTCACCAGCTGTGTCCCCTCTCTCCAGATTACAGGGTAGCTGCCACCAGCCAAATTCTCTAAGGTTCTTACAAGGGACAACCAATTATACTGTGTCAGATTAATACTGATATGAATAGTAGAGTGTGACTGAAGCAGTAAGGCTTTTCAGAGTGGCCACATGTGACACTGAAATAAGCACAGGTACTCTCAAGATATTAAAAGTATTCATTAAAAGACCAGCCTCAATGAAGAGGTATAAAAATGTTTAATAATAGACAATAAAAATAAAAAAAACAGGAAAATACTTAATATTTAGTTACAATAAACATCAGTGTTTTCAGTCACAGGAAATATAAAATAACACAGTTGGATAAAATCTCACATGCAGGAAAAGAAATAATACTAAACTAATCTCACGGTACTTTTCCTAACTAAACTAAAGAGAAACTGTTCCAAGCTAACTCACTTAATATCACAAGGCAAGATGTGCTGCTGAGATGCTCACTTCCACAAGTCAATATTAGATACTACACAGTACTAAACTGTACAGCTAACAACAACTGATCAACTGACTCACTACTGAACTGTGATAATTGACATAAATCTTTTATATCAGATTCCAATTAAAAACAAAAACAAACCGCTGCTGCCAGAGTTCTGTCCTTCAGCTGATTATGGAATGACATCACATCTAGAGAGCTGACTCTGGCACAGTTCACATTTAAAACTCTGTTAAGATTCCATTGCAGCATTTTTAACACAAGCAACTTTTAAAAACACATTTTTAGTACAAACATCTGTACAAATTAATGTGACAGCCAAATGACACAGATTATTTACAAAACTTCAGCCAGCCATGCTGGCATACATTACACATGCACTGTCAAACTTCTCCTGGTACAGCTGGCAACACCTCACAACATCATATTGCCCTTTCCTATCCTCACAACATCATATTGCCCTTTCCTATCCCTGGGAATATATGTGTGACTGTAAAGGGCAGTTACATGATCACTATTAAACAGTTACTGATGTGACTTGTTAGGGATTGTGTCTAAAAGCAACAAGTTGAAATAAATTGCTGTGGCCAGTATTACTTACATGACTTCTTCATAGTCAAAGAAGATTTACCCTATCAAAAGGGACACATCACACTGTGATAGTTTTGTGTAAAAAGTCATAAAATTAGTGTTATCATTGCTCTCAATCTCTTAGTGCAAGAAATCTGGACAAACTCAATATAATGCGTGATCAATGACCAAGAAATAGGAACAGAGTTTACATATTTGCTCTTTTAAACTTCGAAATGTGCTAGAATAACATGTTTTGTGTTAAGATACATTTCTGAAGGATATGAAGTCTGAAACTCAAATGTATGTAATTATTTAGTGACTTCAGTCTTGATATCATCCCAGTGATATGGCAGAAAACCACAAATTTTATAAGGAATGGACCAAAAGATATAAGGCAAAAAATCTGGACAGTTAAGAGGTATGATAGTTATGTATATAGTTCAAACACAGTACAGGACAGTGCATACAGTGGAAGGTATTGTGAAATCCCATTCCAGGCATTCTGTACCGAAGTTGTGTAAATGATCTGTAAGGGTACATAGACTGCCATATAAAATAAAGACTCAGGGGAAGTGTGTGTATTGAATAGGGACAAACATATACATTGTAGGAATGAACACAGGGAAAGAGGACAGGTGAAACAACCTAATGTACAGCAGATGAGGGCATGTCAATGGAAGAGAGTTGCAACAGAAACACCAATCCCATATCAATATGCTACAGTACGTGCTGCACAGTGAAAATGTGTATTATGTGACTGTCACACAAGGTGACATAAAAGTGGGGAAGATGTCTGTGTCAGATAAGCATCCTTACGTGAACAATGCAGAGGACATCTAGCAGGGATGTTACATACAACTGGGGTGGAGTGCATATTGTGAAGCTGTGCAAACTGATTTGCCTGAATATGAGTGTAATCTCAGCAGAGGCCTCCAGAAAATGGGACACATGTAAAGGCTCATGGACAACAGTAAAAGAAGCACACACAATCATGGACAGTATCAGAATAATACCACCGGTAATCCCATGTCTCTGAAGTAACATATGTGATTTAGAGTGATCAGAGATGGTTCTGTACAAACACACTTGTACAACTATTATGACATGTGGGCACTCTATGAGGGTAATCACGCACACTGTTCTGACACTATAACATCTGCTGGAAGTGTTAGGAGGGACACAGCTGCACCTCTCTGTAACATTATGATCAATATAGGCTAATTGACTGGTATGCATAGTGTATATATGTGTATATATATATATATATATATATATATATATATATATATATATATATATATATATATATATATTATATATATATAAATATATATATATATATATATATATATATATATATATATATATATATATATATATTTAGCACAATCCACACTATCATGAATGTTACCCATTTCATTAATGTTGTCAAACAGCTAGGTATAGAATGTGTGCATCACCGGAATAGGTAGTACACATGCATTTGTTGTAATAACTTGATGGGGCTCTGCACCATCTGACAGTAATGTTTATGCACAAAAAGAATACCTAGGTATGGCAAATAAGATATGTGATATCTCACGCAAAGGTGGTACACTTCAGCTATACATCACTGGAAGATATGTAGGGAGGTACATGAAAAAGGGTGTATTATACTCAGTTATTGGAGTGATGAAGGCTGTGAACTCTGGAGGTATTATGGCCTGTGATAGTTTTTGTTTCATTGCATCGATACTGCCTGTATTATACTACTATCACAGTTGGAGCCAATGATCGCCTACAATCTGTAGTCCTTCAGACAGCTGTGTGGACAGAGGATGTGTATGTCATTTATGATATCAGTGACTTAAATAATGGACAGTTAAGTGCCTAGCAGATAGCCCTGATGTACGGAAATGATCACTGGACCTGAGATGTAGGTCACTTCACACATTTCAACATAATTAGATGCCATGTATGTGATACAGTGGTCTCCCCACTTGGTGATGTAGGTGTTTATGGACACATCTGACAGTGGTGAGTAAATACCTCACTGCGGATTTTTGTCAAATGCCTTGGGCTTGTTAAGTTCAAAAGGATGATAGTGTTATCTTTATGCATGCCCTCAATGACCTCTTTGAGGACATCTAACAGATGTAACAGACATGATGTAGCATTAACAACTCACACATGTCTGTTGCACTCAGCTGAGATATTACTAGTGTCCATTTAGTAAAGGTCCATGATGACATGTTGGTCTACCTCACAGATGAGGAGAGTCAGGAAGTGTCTATATATCCATGCATTGGTTGTTGTCTCCTCAACTCAGATGGATGCATGTTGATGTACACCCTTCTACAGGAACATAGTCTGTGTGGATGGTGTGTTGAAGTGTGTATTCAACCATGTCAGGAAGGTGTATGTTCTGAGTCACACTATAGATGATCTGTGATGTTGTCACAGCCCATTGATTCAGTGTGATAGGCCTGGATGAAGGTAAGCCAGTGCATACTGCCTATCCTGAGCTGGCTTAGGGTTTGGACACAATCACCCATGCAGTTATTATTGAGAAACTCTCCCAGATGGGGATAAATCCTTACATCACTAGATGGGTAACTAATTGTCTCACTGACAATACACATGCTATGAAAGTTGGGGAATTAACCTGTACCAGTAGAGCTGTCACCAGTGGCATAACTCAGGGATCTTTGCTTGGCCCATTACTGTTTGGAATCTATTTCCCGAAAATTCAGGCCAAAGTACATGGGCTTTGGCTTGCTGCATTTGCTGATTCTTGAATACTGGGTGCAATCATTGAGTCCACCAATGATGATAACATACTACAGGAGGGGCTAACACAGACAAATGATTGGTGACAAAGCCACATCATCTACAAATAAATGCAAAAAATATGTCTTTATTTTGTCCTTCTGCAAAATGGAATTCCCCTGCTAATTAAAGCATTGACAGCCATCATACTATGCTGAAACCCAGTGGTGGAAGACCTGGGAACACATGTAGATAGCAATCTAAACTTCAAATACCAAGTGTCCACACTGGTATCGAAAGCCTGTGTTGTGCACATAAGTCAAGCCCTCATATTCACATCTGAGAATTATACTACAGCACTGTACTCAAACCTCATCAGAACACTAATAGAGTATAACGCTCTCTTTTGCATGCACCTCACCAGACACATGCAGCAGCTGGAGAGACCACAGGGGTTTCTCACCAAAAAAACACAGGGCCTACTAACCATGCTATAATGTATGTGGATAGACTGAAAGCCATGTCACTGTAATCTGTATCATATCAGATGAGGTGACTTCTGCCTGGCCTCTGGGCCAGTCACTGACCCTGCCCTGGTGAGAATAATGCACATCTACAAATCAGATATATCTGATTATATCATCAGTGTCTAGTAAGGAGAATATGGTAATAACAAGTGTCCCACATGCTGGTGTAAAAGGCTTTCTGTAATGTCAAGCAAGTGCACAAACACACACACACACACACACACACACACACACACACACACACACACACACACGCACACACACACACACACACACACACCAGTTGACTGCAGTGAGACCACAACTCCCCCACCAAGTAAAAAGACTACAGAACTCTGTATTTAAAGCAAGCACCGTGACACAAGTCTTACTTTTAGATGGTTGCAAGACAAGTTATAGTGAATGACATTAATAGTGGAAGTTGGAAAGAAGATGTTGGGAGGCCTGCAAGAAATTGATGTGCAGGCATGTGCAAGTGTCAAAAGACTGTCATTCCATGGGATTGGAGTGGTAATTGTAGGATACACACTTATGGTTTTCTGGCTAGATAGACACACACACACACACAAACACACACACACACACACACACACACACACACACACACACACACACACACACACACACACACACACACACACACACACACAGACACTCACACACACACACCAGCTGAGTGCAGTGAGAACAACCCCCCCTACTTAAGTAAACAGACTATAGAGCTCAGTACTTTATACAAAGTGCCATGGCAGAAGTCTGACTTTTACAAGGATGCAGAACAAATTATAGTGGATGACATCAGCAGTGGATGGAGGAGAGAAGATATTGAGAGGGCTGCATAGGTTCATAGGAGGTTACTAGGCTAATGGCCTGAGGGCCTTTACAAGCTTAGCCATGTAAAAACCTGGCTACCTTTATTGACCATAGTCAGATGATCATTGTTAGCAGAGCGATTTTGTGATCAGCACTGACTGCCTCTGTTCATGAGAGACATAGGTGCCACCCGTGGGGTGAATTTATGGACCCCAATCCAGTTGTCAAGGTTGCACTTAAATAGAGTCATTGAGGAGCTCTGCTTCATACTCAGTGGGAGCCTATTCCAGAGGAGCATCAATTGCTTGGAGATATATCTGTCTCTCCAGCATGTTTTTGTCAAATGCTAAGTTGAGATCCCTGGAGTGGAGCAAGTTATTCTTGTCCCATTTGATTTGCAGATGTCCAATATTTCCATTAGGGCAGGGACTGAGACTGCTCTGTAGGGCAGGCACAGGTTGCCTGTCAGCAGCCTGTAAGATACTAAGTACAGCGACAGGGCTTTCAGTTTTTCCATGTATGTCATGTTTTATAGGCTTTGGATTATCTTGGTCAGAAACCTCTGTGGTCTTTCCAGTTGATGCAGGTGTCTGGTGAGGTATATACAGAAGGGAGAATTGTACTCAATTAGTGGTCTGATAAGGGTAGAGTACAGTGGAGCTATGATGCAATGGCCTTATTTATCAGATGCGCAATGTAAAATGTTTTCTTACCACTATGGATACATGATAATCAAAGTTTAGATTGCTATTAACCTATTTTCACAAGTCTCACACCACTGTGTTTGAGCTTAGAGGAGTACTATGTATTTCATAATTAGCAGGAGCTACTCCTTTTCCAAAGTGGACAATGAGGCATTTTTTGTGTTGTTTCACTCCATGAATTTGGCACCAATCATTTGTCTGTGTCAGCCCTTTCTGTAATATGTTAAAATTGTTAGGGGAATCCATATGATTGCACCCAGTTTACAGTTCTCTGCAAACTTGGTAACCCACAGGCCATCTACCTTCGCCTGGACTACAGAGAAATAGTTTCCAAACAATAGAGGGCACAAAACAGATCCTTGTGGTACTCCACTGGTAACTGATCTACTGGTGGAGGTGGACTCCCCAACTTTGACAGTGTGCATTCTGTCAGTGAGCCAGTTGGCTACCCATCTGATAATGTATGGGGGAATCCCCAGATGAGAGAGTTTTTCTATGATAGCTGAATGGAGGATTGTGTCAGAGGCCTTGGCTGAATCGAGATATGCAGTATGTACTGTTTTCCCTCATCCAGGGCTTTAGTGACATTCTCAAATAAGTCTACTAGGTTTAATAATCAAGATCTACCCTTGAGAAAAACAAACTAGGTGGGTCAAACGTTTTGAAGGTTGCCTATATCCTTGTGGATAAGGTCTAGGATGATTTTTTTCCATAACCTTTCAAATAAGGCTGGTTAGGCTTATGGTTCGATAGTTCCCATGGTCAGTTGATGGATGTGTAGGCATGTTCAACTGTGAAGACAGTTTTAGTTTTGCGTATTACCAGATTGATGTGCATTGCATATCACACATTTGTTATTAATTTATGTATTGTAGTTGATATATTTCTGAGCAAGTACTGAGAGACCAGGGTTGTAGTGCATAGGGGGAGGCAACACATGGCTGCATTGTAAATATGTGACATCTTGTTAGATAGGGCCTTCAGCTTGTTATGTTTCCACATGTTGTCTCATGGAATGAAGAGTAAATGGACAGTAAACAGCATTAATACATGCTAATAGTGACTTTGCATAGGGCAATAGAGAGCAGCAGGATTGTGTGATAGCTGGCAAAGTGTTTGAGCATGTGAAGTACACATTTCCATTACTTCCCCTGTTTGCATTTAGGTAAATAGTGTGCAAACATGAGCTGCATTGCTAAATTTCTGAGAGTTAGTATTGACAGCAGGTGTAAATGCATTGATACATTTCTTTATGAGCCCAGATTATACTGGGTTTGAATCCAGTTGTATCTAATACTTTTAAATAAACACTGATAATGCAATGGCATCAGTTCTTTGTATTACATGTGTTGCTATTTGTTGACATAGTGCAGTGGGTTAAAGAGGTATTGCCCGGAGGTAACATATCAATGAAGGGTCGCTCATCATCACTTGACATTGGGGCACAATGCCAAACTCCATGCAAACATAGAGGCCAAAAAATGAAGGGATTCATTGCTTTTTCTGGTACTCATGTTTATTGTATGTGATTCTATTTTTTGACCAGATTATAGGTGTTAAAATGGGGTATATAGGAAAGTGGTGAAATGGGGATCAAGCAGGGGGAAGAACAAAGGGAAAGCAATACAAGAATTTGCAGGAGGGAAGTACGAAAGAACAATAGTCTCCATTTCTTCGATAGTGAAAATTGAAAATATGTGCAGGATTTTAGCTGAATTTGGACTGTCATCTCCAGAAAACAATGTAATCATGCTGTATAGCCAATTGCACTGAATCAAGTGCATCAAGAAGATATATGTGCGGAATGGAAAGCTATGTATGGGACGTTATTTTTTTATGAGGCAGGTGCTCATTTTTTTTTCTGGAAAGGAGGGTAAGGGACATAGGTATTTCTGGGTCAGATAAGTTGGGTAGATGAGAAAGCAAATGAAAACAAACAAAACAAACAAGACAGGAGATGGGGATGGTGAGGGACACACAAGATTGGGGGATACCATGATTGGGGTGACGGAGGGGACAACACAGGCTCATGACCATCAAACATGGAGACAGTGAGAATCTAGTCTTCACCCACTGGATTGTCATCACTGTTCCCTTAACTCCACTGGTAGCTTGAGTGCTTGATGTCTCCTCCTCCTACATACCATGAGGGAGAGCAGCCTCTCCATCCAGCATAGGTGTGCACCTATGGTACAGTGCACAACCCTGGCATCTCATGGCAGTTGATGAAATCCCCACCTCTGCCACTGCTCCCAGAGGTTACCACAGCAACAGCTACCAGGGCAGTACTACCTGAGGGTGCAGGTAGTGCAGGGGCAGCAGAAGCAGTGCTTCCAGGTTGGGTCCCGGATGTGCTGGACATCGGTGCTGGAGCCAGTGGAGCATGAGCAGGCTGACCCATGGGGCTGGTCTACCTCACTGTACTGTGAAGCAGTTAGTGATTTGGTACAGATGGCTGACATGGAGACATTTAGATAACACATAATAGAAAATAAAAAAAGAGAGATAAAGGCTAGAGTGAGAGAAAAAAAAATAAAATTAGTACCATCATATGAGACACACAATCCATTAACACAATTATACAACTATTTTATCTGAAGTATTACATTTAAGTATATGTCCTAACAACTACAGACTATAACTATAGATTGCTGAAAGTAATCTTTGAAATGTGCATATATTGCACATATGCACAATCTAATTGTACAGATTACAGTTAATAGCAAGGCATTTATGTCATTTGTATAGAGTTTATGTTAATGTAATATTATTAAAGAAATGCAGTATTGTATAGTTGTTACTCATGGTATTTGAACCTACAACCTCTGACTATAGTCTTATATTTGACTCCTAAATGTGGTTTGTGCTACAGACTAATGCATGCTTGCTTTCTTTTACAGTTAGGATATGCATGCTCAATTTGCTAGAACTGTTTAAAGAACCCAAAAAATCTATCTAACTTTTAAAGCTACAATAATACTTCTCTTGTGCTGCATACATACCACTTGCTTCCCTCAGTCTCTCCATTCGATCACTGTGAGCCTGTCTATTGATCTCCCTTTCAACATTAGCTGTGGAAAGAACAGAAAAGAACAGAAGAGCATTATGCATGCCAGTCTTGCGTACATTTAGCTTTCCAAATCTTACAAATACTCTCTTATTGTCATACTTACACAACTGTGGGATGTCTGCAGTCTCAAATTCAGAAAACCAACAGTTGAGGTATCCCTTTTGTGCCTGTGTAGATCATTAAAATGATGCCTACACTATTCTCCAGTGCACAGGATGCCAGTCACACTGGATACAGCCTGAGATAAACTACTCTGTGCTCCAGACTTGTACTGGAAGACAAAATAGTCCCCTTGCAGAAGCCTTTGGCTGTGATGCATTACCAAGAGTCCAATAAATACCCTGGATTCCTGGACATCCCAAGTCTGTGCCCTAAATGGGGACCTTTGCCTCTAACTCCAGACATGTCTGTCAGCCAAAGTAGAGCAGTGGCAAGTAATGCTTTCCCACCAATTCCTGTTATCGCATTTACTGGTAGTGTGCAAACCCTAGCAATGATGCCAAGCAAGTTTGCTCTATGTTAAACGGAGAGCACCAATGCCAAGCAGGGAAGAAAAACTGGAAGGTTAATCTGACACTTGACCCTAGTTTGATGGGTGTTTTCGGTTGTAGCTTGGAAATATATATTAAAAATTGTAAGGTATCTCTTAGTGGAGTTATGTTTGCAGATATGTACTGGGGGCATAAATGTCATGACCTGATACATTTGTTTTTGGCTTTATACACTGGTAAAATTGATTTTCAAAGTGTGGGATTCAAACCTAGCCATAGGGGATGACACATTTTCTTCCACAGCATTAAACTGTCATCTTTGCCACAGAAAAAGTGCTGCTGACACAGTCAGAAATCATTCATAAATATAGTTGACAGTTTGATATCTTACACATGTGTGTGTGTGTAACCTGACAAGGTTCTTGTACATAGATCCAGTTGTGTCTGTGTCTTATTTAATTGTGAAGGTCATCCAAGTCCAGGTAGCAGAATCATACTTACAGAAATATAGTAGAAAGTATACCTTCAGTCATACATCTGAAAACACAGTAAGGGTGTCTTGTCCCTCATACATATAATTTATATCAGCTCCACTGTCTAAAGTGTTATAAGTGACAGTGAATATAATGGGAAATGGAACGGCAGTAAAAATATGTGAAATAACCTATATTAGAACCCAGGACCATGTGTATGGAAACCCTACACTTACACTTGTTGTCACAAGAGTATTGAAGTAACAATTTCAGTACATTGCTATAAACTGCAGTGTCACAACAGTAAAAATAGGTTGCACACCCTGTACTAGAACCCAGGACAATCTGTATTCCAACCCTTCACTTTTACCTGCTGCCACAGGAGTAGTCACGTGACAGTTCCATAGTTTCTTACTCATTCTTAAGTTCTCTGCATTAACTGCAGTGCAATGCTGCTTAGCGTGCACAGTGCCCAGCAGAATTAATTGAATATATACATTTTCAGTGATTGTCTGCGTCCTGTTGCAGATGTTGGAGTACCTTGATAATTGCCTTGCAGCACCTCTTAGCTGCGTTGCATGATGTAAAGCAAAAATTGCAACAATCTATCCCTCTTGATCTTTACACTTTTACAGATGGCCTGTCTGCAGGTGTTCTGTTTGCTTCATGCATCTGCCAGTAGTCTGGGTTTGCCCACTACTAAGTGTTGAGCAAATGAGATAAGCACAGCCAAACCTGACATTCATTTTCTCTGTTTCCCTTGTTTGTGCTATGCAGCACACTGTGCAAGCACTGAAAAAAAAAATAAAAAAATAAAAGGAAAAAATAGTTGAAATGAAGAAAAACAATCTGTGAAACAAACACTACAAAATGTTTGTTAGCACACATGAAATATTTCTACATAGGTCTGGACTTGAAAGTAAGCAGGTTTGTGATCCAGTAAGCACTGCTGGGCGGTGCACATGCACAAGCCAATATGGGAAGTTCTGGGGCATACAAATCACCTCATAACCAGGTGAATCTCATGCAAATGAGGCAGGTAGAGTGATCCGGCAAGCAGATAGAAAGCCCTGCAGACCCTGTGTCAGTATCTGTAGTGTACATAGAAAAATCTGTGTACAGGACTGTGAAAAGATAAAAGAGGCTGTGAAAATGCAGATAGATGGACTGAAATGGCATAGCACACACATATATGTGTGAAACTATCCTCTGTGTATCTCAAAAGTTACATTAAATATATTAAAATAAATATTTTTTAATAATCTGGGCATGTTTGCATGTTGTACCTCTGTCAGCAAACATGCCTTATATATAAAAAAAAACTAAAAAATGTGGAAAAACTCAAAATTAATATAATGAGAAGGAAGTGCATTACAGGACCCTGTGTGCAGTATTTACAATGGTGCATTGGTGCTGTTGCTAGTGTGGCAGGTAGTATCCAGGATGTGAGCATGGAAACCTATGCAAATGAGGTGGAGTTACTGAAGAGCATAATGGAGTAATCGTGTTCACAGATCCCTTCCATGTAGGCAGAGAACCATGTTGGTGTCCATAGAAGAGACAGGTGACATCAGAAGAGGGTGTGTGCACTAACTTCTGAGCTGATTGGAGCACAGCTGCTCCGGTTTGTGTGGCACGCCACTGTACTGAGCATGCAAGTCTGGGGGGAGGGGGGTAAACTGAATTCTAAGTTGTGTTTAACTAAAAGGAGTGTGTTTCACTGTGTTTGTGTGGCATGCTGCTGTGCAAGTCTTGGGGGATGTAAACCGAATTCTAAGCTGTGTTTAGCTAAAAGACATGTGTTTCACCGTGTTTGTGCGGTGAGATGCTGTGCTGTACGTGCAAGTCTGGGGGGAGTGTGCACCAATTTCTAAGCTTTGTTTAGCAATGGGGCACATGTCTGTGCAATGCGCCACTGTGCTGAAAATATCTAAAAGGCCAGTGATGTGATAATTACTGTTGATCCTTGTTTAACTTAAACTAGGGTCATCAAATGAAGTTAATGATATACTATGCAGGTGCAATGCATCATAGGCAGCCAATCACACAGGCAGCACCTAGAGTAGACCACAATAAAGTATGCATACACCCTACAATCTGATTTTCCCCCATACTCTGCACCAGTGCAGTACAGACTTGGGAATTTTAACTGAAAGAATGCTAGGGGCTGCTGCAGGTCTACTACATATGTATGTACTAGATGCTGAAGGCAATGCTGCTGCTGCTGACAATAGGCCTAGGCAGAGAAGGAGAAGAGTGTTCAGGCCCAGGGTACATGAGCTGGAGATTGTACAGAGCTACAGGATGGACAGGGACATACTACAAGAAGTCACTGTGCTCCACCACCTTCAACTCAGACCCAGAGCCAACAGAGGGGAACTCATCCCAGTGGAAACAAATGTATGTGTAGCCCTTAGAATAATGGCCACAGGTACCTTCCAAGGACCAACTGGGGACATGATGGGGGTCTTACAGGCATAGGCATCCAGGGTACTCCACCAGTTCCTGGATGCCATGCTACCACATGCCATTGAGCACATTTATTTTCCCCTCACCTCTGAGGCAAGGGCCAGCAATATGCAACACTTCTACTGTGTAGCAGACTACCCTAATGTACTGGGTGCCATAGATTGCATCCATGTATACATCAAGGCTCCACCTGGTTGAGAGGGTAGAATCTACATCAACCACAATGTGTTCCACTCCATCAACTGCCAGGTCATGTGCAATGTTGAGGGTATTATCATGAATGCGTGTGCTGTCAGCCCTGGCAGCTATCACAACTCCCATATCTGGCATGCATCACAGCTGTACCAGATGTTTGCTAGGGGGGATGTCCCATATGGGCATTTACTGGGGGATGCTGGCAATGCACTGGAACCATATATGATGACACCCATCAGCAATGCGCACCCACCCACCGAAGAATGCCATAATGAGGCACACACACAAACTAGGAACATCACAGAATGTTTGCTTGGGTTGCTAAAGTCACGGTTCCAGTACCTCAATATATCTAGTGGAGCCCTGCAATACTCCCCAGCCACATGTGCATGTATGTTCACAGTCTGTACCATGATAAACAATATGATCCTGCGGAAGTAGCTACAGCAAGATCAACAAGGGGACAGACAGGATACACAGCCCACCCACCAGTGCCTAGGTCACCACAGCCACACTCACAGGAGGACCCGGAGGAGGATCCCCTTGATGATATCCCTGTAGGTAGACATAGGCATGCTCAGTATGCCCTGGCATTGGCTAAGAGGCAATGCATAGCACATTCACTGACAACCTAGTGCCCCAGGGACCAACACCTCACCTCTACACATATACATAGCATACACACACACAGCTACATTTATATATACATCCCTGTTATATACAGGAATATGTGTCTCTGCCCACAGTTTCACCTAACTAACTGCAAGCACCTACATATGGCCATACTGGTGACTGTACACACATAGCCTGGATAACAACTGTTATCTCACTGCTAGGATACTAGATGCAGATAATAGTATGAAGCAATATCATTCTGCAGGCCACCAATGTTGTTCAACACAAGCCTAGTTTGTGCAATGCACAAATACTGGGCCTGCAATCACATATACAACAGACATAAACTTTGGTGCATGCAATAAGTACTGTGCTCTATACTGTATAAGCCTAGATAGGTAGAGGTTCTAATGTCACTCCAGCCCACTAGGTGCATGTGTGTGTGTGTGTGTGTGTGTGTGTGTGTGTGTGTGTGTGTGTGTGTGTGTGTGTGTGTGTGTGTGTGTGTGTGTGTGTGTGTGTGTGTGTGTGTGTGTGTGTGTACACCCCTCCAAAACAATGGACGTACCCTCATGGGCTATCTAGCTGCAATGGTTATGCAAATTTTGGGTCTGTAACTTGCTGCTGGCCTCCAAACTGCCCTTTTCTACAAGGCTTGATGATGTCTGCCACCTTAAGACTACCAGCTGACAGTGTAGTGACATGTAACCCATAGCACATACGATAAGTACTGAGGTCTATAGTGTATAAGACTAGATAGATAGGGATTCTAATTTCACTCCAGGCCATCAGGTGTATGTGTAGATCCATATGGCATATGTATCATAACCTTTGTAACATAGACATAGTTAGGGTTTTGCATTATTTTATTTGTAGGGAGTGATGTGGCCACCCAAACAACTGATCACAACAAGGGTTGCTGATATCAACAAGCATTATATGTTCTAAATGGATTGTACCAGCAGACATGAGGTGTGCTGCATTCATTGGGTAATGCGATCTGTAGTGTGTACCACTACATAGGGTAGTGTTCTAATGTATGTACAGCCAACTGGCACTACTTGTGTGCCTTGGGGTGTCATGTATGCAGTGAGTGGTACAGGTGCTAGCCTGAATGTGGCTCTGTTTGTAAGTGAGGCTGTTACATCATTATACATCATGTTATTGAGCCACAGGACATGTGATCCTAACTAGCATAATGTCCATTCAGCCCTCACAATTGGAGACATATGTATACCCCTGGGTACAGGATCAGCACATATTGTTCCAGTCCCAAGGGTGCGGATGCTGTGTGTTGAGATGATGGTCGCACAGCCAATCAAACAGATGGCATGTGCTGTGGTGCACTGAGGTGCTCTGTGTACCATTAGGCAGGGTCTGTTTCAGTGGTGTGTTTTATGTCTGCTAAGCAAATGTCTCCCACAAGCATGTAGTACTTATGTCACATAATAGGTTAATGCCCATAGAGCGAGTTATCCATCTACTATGCTCCCTATAGCTAGGCAGCATATGCACTTCAGGGTCACACCTTGCCCTGTATATGCAAGGCACAGATCACTTCTGAGTAGACTATATGCCACAGGTGGCAATGACACCCATTGTAGATGAACAGCAGTGAGTACATATTGAAGATGTGTAGTGGCCTTCTGAGGGACCTTGCTGTTGTGTGCAAGTGCCAGTACTGCTTGGTAGGGTATGTGAACAAATGGCTGTTGGAGTCAGATATTGGCATGCTGAGGGAAGAGTATGTGGAGGCTATGAGTACTGTATGTCACCTACTGTGAATGTGGCCTCAGCTATGCCATATGATTCTTGCCATACCACTGTAGAGACATGGTGATCTGAGGCACATTAAGTATACATCTGTGTGGCCAGGTCTGTGTACCCGCATTTCAACCCTGAGTATGTAAATCACATTTTTTCACTGATGTTCTATTAACAAAACAGAACAGGTTGAAATAAACTGGATTGTAGATCTGCAGGCAGATAGAAGGCCAGGGCTTAATAGTGTTTTACCACTAAAGCCTGTTCTTAGAGGGTGTAGACCCTGGAAATTGAATTGATTGGTCCCTCTAGAGGGTGTGTGCCTCATTGCATTTTTACTGGTTGAATGTGGTTTTAAATAGGTTTGTGTTTCATCATGTTTTGTACTTGGATTTGAAAAAGAGTCAGATTATTCGAAAGCACTTATCCTGGTTATTAAAATTTTATTCATACTCTGCCGTGGTGGATCCTTTGGGTTTTGTTGCTGATGTTCTATTAACTGGGGACATAGGTCTACCTGACAGTAAGGATACATGCATACATATATGTCTGCTTGGTGATTATGGCCATTGGTATGTCACCAGGCATGTGTTTGCAATAGCCTTCTACAGGATACTGACATAACACAGATACTCTATGAGTGTTCACAATTGGCAGGCAGCAGTCAACAGTGTAGCCACACACATTCAGTACTCGTGTAATGTGGTGACATGTAATCCAAGCAGTAGAGGACCCAGGACTGCACCCTGTTAAGCACTGCTCCTTACAGATCAGCTATTGGCATCAGATGTCCCATGTTGTGCATGTCTGCCATCAATGAGCCATGTAGTGAGCCCTACAATGACAGTATTGTGGATGCCTACATGCATGCTTTGCACATATTGGCTGAACAGGTGGTATAGTCAGAAGGCTTGGCTTAGTCTGGGGGTTGTACGGCCTGATGTATCTAAACTCATGTCCTTGCTGACTGCCTTGGAAATGTCCACCACGTGTTACAGTCATGCAACCCCTTCACACATCCAAAATGTGCACACTTAACCATGTGTGCACTACAGATATGTGTGCAGAGCAGCTCCGTGATGAACGCCACTATCGGCATACAGTTATGGATAGTTACACAAAGAGTTGTATAGTTATGTTGGTCAGTGGATACACCACCTCTGTGCAAGGGTAGAACAGATGCCATAGTCTACTCAGCTGTTGTGCAGATAGTGGTGTCTGTATTAATGCAAGGGCTACCCAATGGTGTTACTAACTCATGTCATATCACAGGTGGGTGTCAACCTGGAATGTTAGCGTGCGCCTTCCATTGTGAGGCCTGATACGAACTGCTTTGTTAATATGGCGGGTATGGGAAAGGTTGTAGGACTGTCATGTGTCACGTGGTGGGGACTAGGGAGTGTATATGATGCAGACAATCTGGAGGAGTACAGGTTAGAGTACAGACCCATCATATGTGGCATCATGACATCTGCGGCCAGCGACTATCTGGACCTGTACTTTGGGGTTACACGTCACTTCATTGTGTGTACCAGTCCTGATTTGTGTGAGTGGTGACAGGTGTCACTTACTGTGCCTACACAACATCACAACAACACGACAATCATAACTGATGTTGGCCAACTGTCTGAACCAAACACAGGATATTTGTAGATGGGTACACTCCACAGCCAAAGCTTGCAGATGTGTAAGTTCCAAAAATACAGGTGACACGTATCACGCATAGTAGACCTTATCACAAATTATGACTGCAGGGGTATGTTGACATCTGCCAATGTCCTTGTTAGACTGTCATACACAAATTAACCTATGGAGACATGCACATATACTGCTGTACCTTGGTAATGTTATATTTCTGCTGTGCTGCTATGCCATCCTTACTGCCACTGTGTGTCCATAGGATATCCCCTCAGATTCATGGAACAGAAACATACACAGGTCCATGACATACCTGTCAATGTGTAACAATACCTCCTGTACAACATCATACAACATAAGGTACACAAAAGTATGTTGTGTATCCATGACACATAGTAGCATACAATATATGTTGTTGACTACTAAAAGAGGTATGGCAACAGAAGTCTGCAGTACACAAGTACATGTCAAGTCATATAGTCACCCTGTGTATTAGACACATAGCTTCATGTCCCTGCATCGAAGGGAAATATGACAGGGATGTGGCACAGGTATCATATCATGCACAAGGTGTGGTGTAGGATTGCAGGAGACCTAGGCTGGCCCAAATGGTTGACAACATGTGTGTGAGTTAGGAAGGAGATTAGGTTAGATGGACAATGGAGAGGTGCCATGTGTGTCTGTAGGTGACCTGCATGTGTCAGTGGTGTGTGTGTGTATGCATGTACACAGTCAAACTCAGTGTTAGCCCTACACATGTGCATGTTGGACAGCTTTGGACCATACATGGTAGAGTTGACAGTTCACCGTCTCTGGCTCCAAACATGGGAACTGGCTCTGCCAGGAGTTATACTGGCACCACTTTCCCTAAGGTCAGATGCAGTGCTAGTACCTAACGGTGACTGCTGTCTGCTGGGACTGTGTCCCTCATGACTACAAGCCCATGGCCAGCAGCATCATGGTGTGGACAGTACATTCCTCTCTGTAGCTATGGCTGCACTGCCACTATGGGAGCATAACTGTGCATGGCCGAGTGGAGTCTCAGCGGATGGTGGTGTTGACCTATGTCCATGGGTCTGATGCTCTACTTCAACCACACATTCTAGCACAGACAATGTGCCATCCAAGACAGACAGTGTCTCAGCCCACTGTCTGTCCATCCACTGCATCACTGAACTGATCTAGGGTGTCCACAATGCATTGAAGGCAGTCATGGATGTCAGACTGTGCTGCATTCATAACCCTAAGCAAACATCTGGTGTTCCATTCAGAAAATGCCTGCGACTCCATGATGGCCCAAAATATGTGCCAAGTGACCCGTGATGTGGCACCTGCAACAGGTGGTGGATGGACAGTAGCCCTCCTATGAGCACCCCTGTCAGTCTGGCTGTGTGGGAACTCAGCAGATCTCTGGCTATGGCCAGTGTCTACACTCATTGAATCCATAGTTGCCACACTGCCCTGTTCAATGTTGCCACCCTCTGACTGTTCAACATCTGTGGCCTCTGGAGAGTGGGTATGTATGGGCATACTGACTGTGTGCAGTGACAATGGGACAGCAGAGGGATGTTAACCACTGGGACAGATTCAGCCCCCAAAAAACCCACCTGTGCCTCACTGTGGTCACCATCATCATCAGAATACAAAGAGACACTGACATCAGGTTGTGTAGAGGAGAGTTCCCAAGCCCCTTGGTCACCTGTGGGAACCAAGACAAAAGCAATACATTACTATCTGCACTACTATGTGTGGAAACTCCACAAAGGCTCATAATAATGGGAATCCATAACTGCATTACCAATCTCACATCTTCTCATCTCCACTGTCATGCACAACAGACTTCCTTCCAACAAACTACACATTCCACTCAAGCCCTTTATAACAAGCACATCAAGTAAATCACATGACACTTGGCCAGTATAATTTACCTTTTAGTTATGCAATATGATACTATACTTTATAAAACAACACTTACCCAGTATACCTATCTTAATAAATATATAGACATACACATTTCACTGTCTAATGTATGTACCATCAACCTTTCTGTTTTAGATGGCATACTGGATTAATTGCCTCATGTAACCCAGGAGGTGTATTCACTCTTAACTATAATTGCACAAGTGTTTCTGTTCATTCAACTACAGTGCTGTGATTAACCACTCTAGGAACCTTAGGTAGATGTTTCAGACTGGAACACACCAACATTCTACTCTGGTTACACTCAACATTAATTGTACATAGGCCGTTACTCTGGCCCTTAACTTTAATAGCATAAATATGTTCCATAATACAGTATAAAGCTTACCAGGAGCAGGACCATAGCCTGGGACAACACCTGGAAGACCTGTAAAAAGGTGAGGGTGAGGTAATCTCAGTACCACTGCATATTGCAGCACAACAAGGTAATACCTGCATGTATCTCACATTTGCAGTAGCTACTGTGTTACTTGATGTATTGGTGACATTCTGAGTATGAATGTACAATGGAGCTTAAACCCAACCCCCCCCCCAAAGCACTTAGACCTGACACACATGTAAAGGTATATACAGCCTGACAGAATGACTGCTATAGTATTGCAGTGATGATCACAGTAAGCTTACCTGCATGCTCCTCTGCTGTGGACACTGTGGCACCCACCTCCATTATGTATGGCATGATAGATACCTGGGAGCAGTTGTGTGTCCCTAGGCTCACCAGGAATTCCTCAGTGGCCATGAGTGGTTGTTCCACTGCAGGTCCTCCACCGGTGACGTCATGATCTCTGCCTACATCAGCTGCCCTTTGTCATGCAGCATTCACCATGTCAGTAGCATGTTCTGGTGGCATGGGCATTCACCTCCCAGACAAGGTCTGCCCACAATGCACCCCCTGTTCTCTGTTATGCCTCCCCCTGGATAGGAGTATGTGGTGAAGCTGCCTTAGTCCTTCAAGTATCAGTTCATTCTCAGCATCTGAGAAGGGAGCATGTCTTCTACAATACATTAATCCTGAAAGATAACAAAAGGGAAACATTACAGGATCATATACATGTACATCCACTATGTACAGATACAGGAAGTAAAAAATGTCCGGGACTAACCACTGCTTGCTAACACATGTCATAACCCACAGTGTGACAACATACTACGTGTGTGGATACAATTCATATAGTATCATTACCGAGGTATTTCCCTGTGTACTATGACAGCTTCTGCTGTATGGTCATACACCAAACACTCCAGTCCACTGTGGTGTGTCCCCTAAGGCCAATCACACAATAATATGTCATAGAAGCAGTGCCGGACAAATAGCAGTGTGCTATAACAATCACTAGATAGGGACACTCCAATAACACCAGTGTGCCACACTGACAAAAGACAATGCCACCCTGATGTATTGTATATTCTCTATAGGTGTAAGCCAGAAGGGTATCACTGACATGTCATTACCACAGGTCTAAGACCAGCTTACTGCTGTAATCCTTATTCCCCATGCCTCTATCCTCCCATCTGAATCCTGTTATACACAAAAAACAGTTGCATACCTGCTAGAGTGCAGTACTCTTCTGTTGAATTGTGTGTCTGGTAAAGTTTCACAAAGGCATGTTCTGTGTGAGAAAGTCTCATACAGACTATTTCCCCATAGCCAGCTGCTTCCAGTTTTAACATGCTGCTTATTAGCAGGTAATTGCTTGTAAACCAATCTGTGGCTCTGATATGCTAATTGTAGCCTAAACAGCTGAATTGCACTATCATTAGCCAACGGCATGCAACCACTGTGCAATATACAAGGGCTTCATGTAGACCAGGGCCCCTTTCTTAGCTGTTAAGATGGACAGTACTAGGGTGAGGAGGCTACATTGTCTCAGAGGGCAGGTCTTTTTGTAGCAGAAACCTTTACATAGAGCTGTGTGTACCCCAGGCTGAAGCTGCTGCTGCAGGTAATAGACATAGGCAGAGGGTGTGAACACTTTGGAGGATGACAAGCTTAGGTGTACCTGTGTCAGCTGTGTCAGCCTTGTTGTAGAGACAGAGCCAGGGTGGGGGTATCCTTTACACTCCAAGTATGGCATGTGTTTATGGAACATATGTTAGGCAACTGTGTCAGTAACAGAGTACTAGGCAACATATACTTATGATATACGGATATGTGAAGTGTGTCCCTGCCTACAAGCCTGTGCCTTCCAACACTGAAAAACAGTTATTACACTTGCAATGCTTTGTGTGGATAAAGAGTGCATGAGTAATTCATTAATTACTGTCTTTACAATAATGTACTTGAACTGCAACACAACACTGGCTTTGAACCCAGGACTGTTTGTGGCAAAATGTAATGTATGCAAGGCATTTAACAGACTGAACTACTGAGTCACTGCTAGAGCAGGTGTATTTGCAAGATATATGATACAGATACAGGCTGTGACAACATGTGGCTGTATGTCTGCACCAGGGTCCCAGTTTTACATGTACTTTGTCACTGATGCCTTGGCAGGTGTATTTCTATATGTTGCTGATAAAAGGGCACATTTACCTGCTATCACAGGCCTCACTTACACCCATAATCATGTCTTTGGCTGTCTAGTGGTGTACATTTGCAAGAGTCCAAAGTACACTCCCATTTATTTTTATTCCATTACTTTTTATTCCAGTTTGTGTGGTGCAGCTCAGCACGCAGCTCCGCTGAAATATGCCTAATGAGTGTAGCTGGCAATAACTTATGTTTTGTTTAATCCACCTGTATTAATAAAAAGCTGCATGGCATGGCAGGTTAATGCAGTATGTTCTAGGTGTGATGGGCTTGAGTTTGAAACATGGTTGGGGCATTTATTTTGTAATAGTGTCATACAGTGTGATAACTACATACAGTCATTACAGCTATATTTAACTGAGCTGTGCGATGCTGCTCATCACACAGTGTCACACTAAAAAAATATAAAGAAAAGAAAAAAGGGGAGATAGGAAAGTGGTAAAATTGGGTCAAACAGGGGGAAAGCATGGCGAAAGGCAGGTAGGTATTTGCAGGCAGGGTGTAGGAAAGAACCATAGCTATCCATTTCTTGTACAGCAACAATAGTGCACTTTGACAGAATTTGTAGATTAATTTGGACTCTCAAACCCCAAAGAGAGGGGTGAGAACATAACAACTGCGTTGTCAACCCATCTGGACCAAATGACATGAGTCCAGTGTGAAACGGAGAGCTATGTATGGGATGAAATATTTGTTGGGACATATGCCCATTTTTTTTTAAGGTGAGAGTGGAATGTTGGGGAAGGGACATAGGTATGTGTGGGGGAGGTAAGTTGGGTAGGGGAGGATGCATTTGTAAACAGACAAGACAGCAGACAGGGGTGATGTGTGACACATGAGCGGGGAACACCTTGGATAGGGATGGTGTTGTGGAATCTGAGTTCTGTGTGCCTCCAGATGGCAGCAGCATGACTCATGTCCCTACCCATGGGACTGTTGGCATTGCTCCTCCACTGCCCCGAGAGTGGCAATGCTGGAGGCTGGGCACCAGGGTGAGGCTGCCCAACCAGGTTGGCCAGCATGCCCTCAATCTGGCAAAGGTGATGATCATAGCCACAATGGACTATCCTGCACACCAGGACCAGTAGCTCATCCTCTCCCTTTGCCACTGCTCCCTTGGGTACCACTGGGGTGGTACTATGCAACCCAGCTGGTAGTGCAGGGCAGCAGAGAGACCACCACTGGTCTGGGTCCCAGACATGCTGGGACCCAGTGCCATTGCCAATTGAGGCAAGGTAGAGGAATCAGCCAGAACTGGCCTACTTGACGTGCTGTGGTAAATGAGGTAAAGCAATAAGTTATGGTTAGTAACAGCCACACCATTGTTATATTAACAGAATGGAACATCATATTTATTAATCCAAATACATATTAATATATATTATGTGCAACACAGCATTATTAAACAAAACAGTCAGTATAGTAACAGCATGCCAGTGTGAAGTAAACCATAAGGCCAACAAAACAGTTAGTTTAACAAAATATGTTAATATTGAATCAGAATAAAAACATAATAATAATCAACCGAATTTTCCAAAATATAGTTAGTTTAACAAATTATGTTAATATTAAATCATAATAATACATTACAATAATGAATAAATTAAGATAAGGTGTGAGGGATAGAGAGAGAGAAACATTCTATTAGTGACATTGCAGATGATATCCCTGAAAACACTGGTCATACATACGTCTACAAGTGTGTACTGACAGTTGTGATTACAGTGACTACAATTCTCCTATAGCTGTTGTAGCACATACTTACCTCTCAAGCTGATAGCATGGGATAATAAGGGCCAAGCACTAATAAATGCAGGTGTAGAACTACTCAGGATGGTTTCACATAATGTGGACTTATATAACTACCAGGGTGTTTTTATAAATGGATTTGGTAATACATTGCATTCCAGGTAATAATTTATCTGGTAAACATGTGACAGATGGATTAGTAAGTTTTAATTATATTACAAGAAATCTTGACACTTGAGAGGCATGTTTGTGTACAGTAATTAAACTAGACAGCTGTTATGGCTTAGTTGGCAGGCATTGGACTAGAACCCACTAGCTGTGACTACAGGGGACATCTGCAAATAATTTAATAATTGACTGCAGCAGCAGCATAGTACAGACATGCAAGAGATACAACCATACCGGGATTACAACGTTTTATTTCTGAATCAACAATGCTGATGAACACATTCTTGGTACTGAGTGTAACACTCTGTGAGATCTAAGCACAATATCTGCACATAATATGGACTAACTCACCACTAACATTTTTGTGTTCTTGGGGAGAGATAAATTGTGAGGATTACATGACTGTTACTGAAAATGTAGTGCTACATAGCACTGGATTCATACCCTGGACTGTGTGTGACAGAATGTACTGTGTACAAGGAATTTAACAGACTGAGATACTGAGTCACTGCTAACTACAGGGTGACTGATACTTGCCTGGAGATAACCTGGAAACATACTATGAATTTTACAAATTACAGGACTTCCCTCTAGCATTCTAGTACTGTTACAGTGTTATACTAGACTGCAGTGATGATAAAACACACACACATGATAAACAAATATACTACATATATTACCACAGCTATATTTCACTTTCAACCATACTGGTGAACACATATTATTGTTATTGGTTTGAAATATCTGTGAAGGCAACACACAATATCTGGCCATGGAATGGGCTACCTCACCCATATACCTTTATTACCTGAAGACTGTGGAAGACAGAGCATTATGTGACCCATATTGGCCTAGAGACAGCCCTGAACAGTACTGTGAGTTAAACAATACAGTTTGCAGCCATTAGATTTGTATTTTACAGTTATTGCAATGTTATACTTGACTATAGAAGCCTTACCTTACAAACTCAATGCATGCAGCTCTACTGCAATGGTTATGACAAGACAATTCTGATGTACACTATTTTCCTTGTTGCTATTGGTATTGTTTCTTGTTTGTATTGCACTGCAGTTGTTATTATTCATTTATTTCACTACAGCTCTAATTACACATTTATTGCACTACAGCTCTAATTCCACATTTATTGCATACAGACTTTATTGTATATAATGCATTGCAGTTAATGCTTTACTCTTTCTTGCTTATTGCACTAGAGTTGGCATACTAAATCCATACTTACCACGCTCATGGTGCAACCTGGCCAGATGCCTGGCATGGGACTCGACATTGTGAACCCACACAGCTGCAGCTGTTGGGAGAGAAGCACACCATTATGCATACCTGTTTTGTAGACATTCAGCTTGCATTTTGTTAAGACAGCAGAAAACATACTTACATACTTGTGGAGCATTCCCTGCACTTGCTTCCTGGACCCAGGTGTCCAATGTTCCCCTCTTTTGCTTTTTCAGGTCATCATGGTGGTGACAATACTGCTCACATGTGCGGGAGATACCAGTAACACTGGCGAGTTCTCTGGCCAACTGGTTCCAGGCCTTCACCTTACACTCCAAGCCCTGGAAACTGCCCTGCAGCAGTTTATTATCATGTTTTTTTCCAAGAAGCCCAACCATGACCCTGGACTCCTGAATGCCCCACTGCTGCACCCGAAAGTGCACACCTTCCTTAGCACCACCAGCCATACCAACAGTTGGTTGAACTCCAATGGATTCTGCAGAATTCCTGCCTATTGTGCTTACTATAGGCTGCTTTCCCACCCTTGCACATCATTGAGCAACATTCAAAAAAGATCTGCATTGCTTAGCAGTGCCCAAACCAGCTAAGTGGAGCTGAACAGTGTGAGAACTCACACAACTATGGTTTAAGTGAATCGCAGCACCATGCAAACATTACCAGCTGTTAAACTGAAGATGTTCACAAACCTATTAATCACAGTGAGGACGAGTAGCCAATTTTTTTTCAGTGAAACACTACTTTAATGAAATAAAAACACAGTGTTGAGCGCTTTCTTCCCTTTGCTTAGGGACTTCTTCAGAACAATATTATCACATTTACCCAGCATTCAAATACAACCAACAATCAAAAACAACCACCAAAATGAAGAATTGTACAAAATACGACCAGACAGTAAATTCAACACAGGTTTATTGTAGAAATCTCTGTCTCTGACGTCTCGGCCCAAAAGCCATCAAGGAGTAAAGAACACCACACAAAACTTGCCTAAAATACCATAGTCTATTAACAATTAAACAATTAAATATTTAAATAAGCATTCTCCAGTTTAACTCTTCATTTAACCCATATGGGTGTAAATGATTAAATTTCAGAATATACACCAATTCCTTAGTTAAAAGCCATTTTTTTAAGAAGAGGCTCATCAAAACATGACACATTTATTTTCTCTAAAATTGTTCCATATAACCCCTCACTATTACTATCATGAAATTTCTGAAAAGGTACTGCTACAGAACATTTTTTTTTATTATGAATATCCCTTACATGTTCTGGTAATCTGGCTTTAAATGTCCTCTTAGTCTCTCCAATATAAAATAAATTACAAGGACATCTGAGGACATAAACGACACCCTCAGTCTCACAAGTAAAGTTATTTCAGGTTTCAAAATAGATATTATTAATTTTTGAAAAATTTCTTACTACAAATTTACAAGCTTTGCATTTACTGCAACTAAAGGTACCCCTGGTGGTTAACCTCTGTTTTAAATTCATGGACGGAATGCAGAATCTTCCTCTCACAATGAGGTTTTGCATGTTCCTACCCCTTCTACAAGAAATTCCCAACCTACCATTAAGCCATGTAGAAATATTTTTTAAAGAACACAAATATTTCCAATGATATTTAATTTGCTCTATAACTATAGAACTGAAGCATCCAAATATTTTAACAAAATAAATAGTATCTTTTTATTCTTTATCAGTCATTCTATAGGGACCCAGAGGACTGATTGCTTACATTACAGATTCCTTTTTCAGAATTATTATACAGTTTATTCCAACTCTTCTCAATTAAACTCTTACTGTAACCTCTTTTAACAAACATATCAACAGTTCTACCCAATTCCTGTCTAAAATTATCTATATTATTACACAACCTAGATATTCTCAGCATCTCACCATAAGGAAGTGCTTCCATGGTATGTAAAGGATGACAACTTTGTCCATGAACAAACTGTGTACCTTGGTCAAACTTTCTATGTACTGATGTGAATAAGTCAGATTGATCCCTAATACCAATAACTGCATCTAGAAAAGGAATCTGTGTTCCCACATTAAGACCATCAAATTGTAAACCATGTCTGTTATTATGCAGGGAACTAACAACATTTGTTACTAATTCCTGACCCCCCCCCCCTCAGCTATAAAAATTAAATTGTCAATATATCTATAGTACTCAACTACATACTGACAAAAAACCTTATTTCTATAGATATATTCATTCTCAAGAAGGCCCATACTTAAATTGGCATACATAGGGCAAAAGCAGCCCCCATTGCTGTACCCTGTCTCTGCCTAAACAAACTATTATTGAACTCAAAAAAGTTATGTGTAAGACAAAAATGCACAAATTCTATTATATTCACTGTTACTGGTGAAGTACCTAGAAAGAATCTCAAAGCCTCAATTCCAAAACCATGGCTGATATTTGTGTAAAGGCTTTTAACATCTAATATGAAAAAATATATTTTACTATTCCATTTGATGTCTTTGATCTTCTCCAAAAATCAAATATATCCCGTATGTAAGATGGCAGAGTATAAATTACAGATGCTAGATAACTATGAAAAAAAGACCTAATTTATGTGTGAAATATTCACACCCAGAGACTATGGGCCTCCCCTGTGGTCTATTAAGATTTTTATGGATCTTGGGGAGGCAATAAAAATATGCCATTTTGCATCCATCTATATTGAACTTTTTCTTAATATCAATTTCAGAAAAATATCCAAGTCTATGGCCCTCCAGTAATAACTCAACATATTTAATCATTGCTTCATTATATGCCAACATATTAGTTTTTTCGTAAATTTTATCATCATCTAAATGTTCTTTACACATGGCCATATACTGAGTGTAATGCATAACAACAAGCTTGTTTCCTTTGTCTGAGGGTTTAAAAATTACATCCTGCATTTGACTTAAAGTTTGAAGGGCTTTCCATTCTACAGTGGACAAGTTGTATTCAACTTGCTGTCTATTTTTAACAAATTTATTAAATGCATCTTCAATAGCAACCAACAATCAACTCTAATTGCTTCCATTAATTGTATATTATCTAATTAACCTTCTAAAAATAACATATTATATGTGCTTTTTAAAAAAAAAAAACTAACAGTAAAAACATTTAAAATGTATTACATAAGCCTATATTGTACAGATATAAATAATGAATAATTATAAATCATTTTATCCCAAAATATGGTTCATCTTTAACATACAATTCATATTCACCATTTCATTTATACCCGGAAACCTGGTGGCATCCAGAGACAGTTGCCATTTCAATTCACAAACATCTAAAAATTCACTCAAAATCCCCCCTTGTTGATCAATTCTTATTATAAAAAACTTAAATGGTCTGTATAATCTATAAGATGTCTACTTAAAGCATTCGTATTCTTTAGGTGCCTAATGTCCAATAAATGTTCATAAATCCTGTTCCTGAACTGTCTACAAGTTTTTTCTATGTAGAATGCTGGACATAGGGAGTATTTTGCAATATATACAACATTCTTGCTCTGGCAAATATAATGACCTTTTATGGGAATATGCCTACTATTTAAATTAAAACTATCCCCCGTGACAAGTATATAAGAACACTGGGAACACATCCCACACTTAAAATTGTCAACCTTTTCAGTGGCACCATAACTCCTCAACCTACTCCCCTGTTCCAATATTTCTTTAAAACGTCTATCTCCTGAAAACAAATTTGGGTTTTTTACTAAAATACTTGGACATGTTTTTGTCCACTGACAATAATTCCCAATTCTTTTCTATAAGTTGACACACCCTGTGTGTATCCTTATTATAAGTAGTGATAAAACTTGAATTTACATAAACATTATTGTCAAAAACAGAATTAACTACTACTGTGTCTGTTTTGTCTAAGGATCCTAAAATTGGTAAATAAAATCCATTTTTACATTTATTTATGACTTCTTCCTTAATACTAGTTAACATTTCCACAAGGTAACTTTTTTTTTCAAACATGTCTAATATAAATTTTACCTCATCCAAAAATTCATTATCCAGGGAAGTCATTTTTGCAGCACGAGCTAACTGCCTTTTTACTATAGATTTCTTTTGAAAATCAGGGTGCCAACTATTGTATTCTAAATGTGAATTTGAAAAAGTATGTTTTCTGTATATTTTTGAACCCAAATCCCTCTTTTCTTTATCTATTATTAATTCAACATCTAAGGAAGTTATTTTCATTTGACTATATTTATAAGTAAACTTAAAAAAACTCAAAGTGTCATTGATATATTCCAGAAATTGCACTAAGATGTCTTTTGTTCCAATCCAAATCAAAAACATATCATCCAAAAATCTAGTGTAATTTTTAATATACGTCATATAATCAGATTTAAAAATGAAACAATCCTCCCAGTATGACATAATTTGCAAATATGGGGGCACAAGCTGCCCCCATTGCTACACCTGTATTCTGACAAAAATATTGACCCTCAAACCTAATGAAATTGTGTTTCAGCACCATTTCCATTAAGGTCACAAAAACATTAATTTCATCTTGGTCATATGTACCTGTTGTTTGTAGTTGAATTTCAAACCATGTTAAGCCTTCTTCCTGTGGTATTACCAGGAATAAGTTGCAAACATCAATGGTCACTAAAACATATTGTCCATATACTGAAAGTTGTTCAAATTGGCCAAAAAATGGTAAGAGTCTTTACACATATATTTAAAATGCTCCAAACCTCTTTTTAAGTGAAAATCCAAATATTTACCTATAAAACATGTTTTACTTTTTTTTTTGCATCCAGAATAAACTTTGGATTTTCTAACCCTTTATGAATTTTAGGCAATCCAAAGATGTTTGCTACTACTGGATGCTCATTTTTTATGAAATTATATGCATCTATGTCTATTTGTCCTTGCAATAACATATCTTCCAATGTCAGATCCAACTTTTTATACAAAATGTTAATTTTATTTAAAGAAATTTCACGATATGTGTCTTGAGTTAAAAGTGTTGACATACAATTCAAATAGTCACTTTTATCCATCATTACTACTTCTTTGCCTTTATCTGGCTTCATTTATAAACTTCCCTAATATCTAATTCACATACTTTTTCAAGAAAAACAACCAAATTACACATAGGAGGGTTAAAATACTTGGTTTGCTTAACTTTGTATTAAATTCATTATTATTATTATTATTATTATTATTATTATTATTATTATTATTATTACAATTATGGTTACCAAACCATACTCGTAAATTCAACTTCCTTGTAAAAAGTTTAAGGTCTATTAAAGTATCAGCAATCCTACCTCTTCTACTTGGGACATAAAACAAGCCCTTTGCTAACAGATTTGCATGTGCTGTCTCAATGTCTTTATTCGAGTAACTATATATCTTAAAGTCCCCTGTTGTGTTGACTATAATTTTTGGTAAGTTTTCCACTTCCTCAAAAACATGTGATATACCCCCCAAATCCACATTTTCATTTTCTGCTTCACCACATTGTACATTATTTTCAAACATTTCATTAAAATGAATATTTCCATTACTTCTACATAAATCTTAAACTTCATTTACATTAAACCCTAATTGTTCAAAACAAATGCTTTTAACCCTCCGGTTCTTACTATGAATATTTAAATCATGTATAACCAAACAATTATTATAAAACACTTCATTAATCTCATTACTGTTGGAAATAACAATGTCAGCTTTCATTTCATTGGTGTAAATGCTGTTGTCACGTACATGCGAATCTGAAATAACATTGCATTTTAACCCTATTTGTTCAAAACAAATACTTTCAGCCCTAGGGTTATTTAAACAAATGTCCGATTGTTGTGTAGTCAAACAGTCATCAAACAATGCTTTCTTAATGTCATTGCCATTAAAAATGTCAATAGCGGCATCCATCATCTCTTCCGCTGATAGGGAGCACCATAAGAGTTCTTAGGTCTCACAGCTTGTGCTGTATAGAACTTGGTTTTGTTGTTGTCCACATAGTTGTATGCACGATTGTTTAAACGAGTCCCTCTGTTCTTCAGTCTCTCTGAACGCCTCATTCCTTGGTCTAAAGGGACATTCTAACTTTCGTTACTTGATGATGTTGCCAGTGACCTCATCCCGTCATCTCTGGAGTCAGTTGTTATGGCAACCTACGAATACTAGATATGCCTTTCCTTTGGCATATTCATTAGTATCTCTTTTAATTTTGTTCATTTTTCAATAAAAAAGTATTGTTGCATACATTTTCAATGCGAGTGAATGAATTCTCATAATTTGTTCTATATTGATCAAAAAAAGGTCCGATTGTATCATACCATTTTGTAAGTCCAATTCAGCAGCCATAGTCTCCAATTTCCTGTTATTATATTTAATTATTAATTTTAAAATTTCAAAGCCAGCATTGTCAAAGACAGTATGTAATTCTTTGATGAAGTTGGGATTCCCTACTCCATTTGGGTATTGCCACAGTTGCAGACCACGTGGAACCTGCTCAAGTTCCAAATTTCTCTGCAGATATCCATTTTATAGCTGCAATTTCTTAAAAAGCAGCAGAGTTTTTTCGAAAGCGTTCAGTCTCTCTGATAGTATAAGGGTTTGAACCCTCTCTGCTGGCTCCATGTTGACCACATTAAAATTGTAATTGTTGTTTCTTCACAAGTGAAAAGGGCGATTTTCAACCCCATTCACACTACCTTCATTATTTTCATTACCAGTTCTCAATATCTGGGTAGGCTGAGTTAACGGAAGGCCCAAGCTACTACCCGAATGGCTGCTGACATTCTGTATATCCAACAGACTCTTAATTTGTGTCGAATGCTGGGTAAGTTGCTGATTAATTTTGTTCAATAACTCCATAATGTCACTATTAGAATTCACATTAGTGTTCTCCATATGAACACACTGTCCGTTCCTCTCTGTACACCACAAACAATAAACTGAAGATATTCACAAACCTATTAACCACAGTGAGGACGAGCAGCCAAGTTCATTTGGTGAAACACTACTTTAATGAAATAAAAACACAGTGTTGAGCACTTTCTTCTTTTTGCTTAGGGACTTCTTCAGAACAATATTATCACATTTACCCAGCATTCAAATACAACCAACAATCAACTCTAATTGCTTCCATTAATTGTATATTACCTAATTAACCTTCTAAAAGAACATATTCTATGTGCTTTTTTTAAAAAAACTAACAGTAAAAACATTTAAACATTTAAAATGTGTTACATAAGCCTATATTGTACAGATATAAATAATAAATAATTATAAATAATTTTATCCCAAAATATGGTTCATCTTTAAAATACAATTTATATTCACCATTTCATTTATACATGGAAACCAGCTGTTAACAAGTTTATGCAGTGCTTAGCTTGATTGAGCAGAGCTCAGCTGAGCTCAGCAGAGTGTGGCAGTGCCATATTTTACAATTTTATTCTTAAATTCTAGAAAAATACTTAAGCACATTGCAGACATGTTCTGCCTGCTATGGATTCAAACCTAGGACCTACTACACCTATAGCTGTAACTCTACCCATTTAGCTCCTTGGATATTATGAAAACTGGTATACCTTCACATATATTACTTAGCTATGTGTAAGCTTTGCTGGGCACTGCACTGTGCAGACACATGTAAACAAAACTTTAAATAAATAATTACATCCGTTTTCTATTTTTAGATGTCTGGCAGGTGTCGCCTATGTATATATCAGCTCCGCTCGGCTTTGCTGCACTCCACAACAAGCAGACGGTAATTAAAAAAAAATCTGAAAAATACAACTAGATGTAATTATGATTATTGATTACATCCAGTTCCTATTTTTAGATGGCTGGCAGGTGTCAGCTGTCTATATCTGAGCACAGCTTGGCATTTCTGTGCTCCGTGCCACACCGCGCATACATGCAGTAAAAAAAAAATTTAGAAAACGGGACACATAACACATCATTGAAATGACATATTACACATTTGATACACTTTACAACATTGCTACAGTGGTGGGGACCATTGCATGGAGCCTCAGACTCATCTGCAGCCATGGTTAGCCGCTACACCTCTCCCTACACTGATTCAATATCCATGTTCCTTGACTCTCCCTTGGCAGCACGCCATTATTAATATGCATGGTGTGCTGCCGAGGGGGAACCATGGTCATGTACATGGCTACATTCAGTGTAGGCTATATACTCTGTCTACATGGATTTTATTAAATCCTGTGGATAGTGTAGGTGTTAGTGAATCTGACCCAGTCTTCATTTGCTGCTTAAAGTTATGTCGTCCAGCTTTTGAGATACCGATACAGAAAACAGTGAAAAGAGTATAGAAACTAGGACTAAGCCCTCAGAAATTATACATGCAGCTATTCTATTACCTCTGTCCCCAAAAGTGCATCCCCACTGCAGTTTATAACTGATTATTCAGATTTGTGCACAAATATTGCAACAAAAGTATCAGACTCTTTCAGTGATAATCCCATATTGATAGTCTTAATCAGAAGGAGTAGATGGTAGTTATAAAGTTCAGTGTTGCATTATACTCATATTCCATTAGTTGTAAGCGTATGGTTTCTGTTCAGAGTGGGAGAACATAGCCATATTCAGAATATGTCTTTATTATGTTGTCACTACATCAGAAGGAAAAAATCATTTATATATATATATATATATATATATATATATATATATATATATATATTTCTTTAGAAAATATTTGTTCCTCATTTTTAACATGTCAAAGCTCAAACCCCATGGTCTGAAGCATTCAAGATGGTTAGGTCAAAAAAGTACCCATCTACATTTAATCCTTGAAGGAAGAATTGCATTCTTATGTTCACTCACAACTTCTGAAATACCTCCTCCAGCAAAACCTTCTCACTCCCACACAACATGGTTTCCGCCCCAACCATAGTACATCTTCTGCCCTTCCATCCTTCACACACACCATAGCAAAGGCTCATGACAACAATCTACTCATATCCTGTCTCTTCCTTGACCTTTCCAAAGCCTTTGACACAGTATCGCACTCCATCCTCCTAACCAAACTTGCAAACCTTAATTTATCTGCTACCTCCCTTACCTGGTTCTCCAGCTACCTCTCTTGTAGACAACAATCTGTCAGATGGCTATCTTCCTACTCTTCCTATATTACAGTCTCTACTGGAGTCCCTCAGGGCTCCATCTTGGGTTCCCTACTATTTAATGTTTTCACAAATGAGCTCTACACATCTTGCAAAAACTCTTCCCTCATCCAATATGCAGATGACTCAGTACTCATCTCCATCTCAAACAACATCTCAGAACTACTTTGCCTCACTCAACAAACCTTTCTTACCAATGAAAAATGGTTGTCAGATAATCAACTCATCCTCAACCCCACAAAGACTAAGCTCTTGCTTTTTCTCCCCCGCTCTCTTTCCCACCATAAATCCACTTTTACTATCACATCCTCAAACAACACAATAATTTGGTTTGAACCTCAAAATAAACTCTTAGGTGTCATAATAGACAATGATCTCAAATTTAACCTACACCTTCTCCAATGTATAAAAAAAAATGCAGAAACTAGGATTGCTGTATCATAATAAAAAAATTTCTAACTCCAAATGCTTGACTCACCCTAGCTCAGGCATTCCTCCTACCCTCACTTCTCTATGTGGCCCCAGTACTAACCTTTATCCAGCACACTACCTTGACTAAACTCCAACAAACATATCATAAAATTGCTAGATTCATTACCAACTCTCGCTACACCTCACATCACTGCCTTGCCCTAAACTCCCTGCAATGGCTTGAATTCCCACAGCTACTGTTAACATCACAATTCCAAATTGTACACTCTATACTATATAAACCATCTTTCTGTCCAGCTCTCTCTACCCTCGTATCCACCTACTCCCCATCTCGGTCCATGCGCACTTCAAACCAGCAACTACTAGCAGTCCATCCACCAAAGAAAAATGTGGGCAAATTACTATATAAATGTTCAGTTGCCCAGTCCTGGAACAAACTACCCTTAGACCTATGTGCCATTATACACTCATCTCACTTTAAAAAGGAACTTAAAGAGCATCTGCTCAACTCCAGAACTTGTCCCTACCATAACCTCTCCTAACCCCCACTTTCAAAGTTTTAACTCCCACACATTCTACCTAGATTGCTAAAAACAGCCTACCAAATCTCTCAAGTATAAAAGAAATGCACTTTCTAATCACATGGTATTATTCATCTCTAAATATTTTTACATATACAAGGCCTCATGCTGGTATACTAGCCTACTCTTAATCCCTTCTCTACTCTTCCTATTATACACACACACACACACACACACACACACACACACACACACACACATATATATATATATATATATATATATATATATATATATATATATATATATTTATCTTACCCCTCTTTTTGGCTTTATCTTTAGATATGGCTATCAGATTTCTAGATGTACCTGAACCTTGTTTTACCATTACTACACAACTTTGTCATACTGTAGGCTGAATGGGAATCTTTTTTCTGCAAAATGTTAAATGAATGTAACCAACTGTAAATCATTTTTCTATGTAAAACATACACTGAATGTAGTTAAATTTATCTTGTATTCTCTGCTAACATGTATATTAAATATAACTGGAGCTTTCTCCTCGGGTCTTCACTGAAAATGGGTTTCTAACCCAGCTGGACTAACCCGGTTAATAAATGTCAGTAAATAAATAAATAATAATGTGCATCTTGTAGCTAACTGTTCTATTATAGTTTCCAGGTAATTGTTATCCATTTTCAAAGAAGAACTAACATGTGGCCTTTTATACATAGGTACCAAATGCAGGGGCTCATAGATATTCACAATCACAAAAGTATTATGTAATCAAGGCTGAACAGTTCTGTATTTGGAACTGCTGGCTTTTGTGATATTAAAGTGTAGTTTGTCCAACCCATTTATATGTCTGAAATGTACTGTTTCTGAAGGTAGCTGTGACATTTTGTCTGAGGGGTAAGACTGTTGCTGGAAACTAATCAGCATGGGAAATAGTGGATGACCAGTTATAACCTTACTATATCCCCAACCCATTGAGTTTACCAACCTTGCAGCCCTACATTGCTTTGAAGTCACTAGATGATATGTCCTTCCTCTTTACCCCATCCTCCTTCCAGCTGCATCAGAGATGTAGCTAGTCATATAAGTACACTATTTCTTGCACTTTACATATATGTATATATATATATATATATATATATATATATATATATATATATATATATATATATATTATTTTTGTGTTACATTTTAACTTCAAAAGCACCCTCATATATCTCTTATGGTTTATAAATGTGTGTGTGTGTGTGTGTGTGTGTGTGTGTGTGTGTGTGTGTGTGTGTGTGTATAAATACACACACACACACATACATACATATATATATATATATATATATATATATATATATATATATATATACATACATACACATATATATATTATATACAAATATATATCTATATATTATATACAGATATATATTCATAACCCCTTTTCCCATTTTTGCACATGGGGTCAGGGTGTCACTTCAACAGTGACAATCATTTGGAACCAAGCTTTTCACTGCCAGATGGCTAGCCCTGCTACAGTAGTTATTCCACACCACACTCACCACTGCCCTTAGAATTTATCCATTTTTTTTTCCTTCTTTATTGTCCATTCTTTAAGCATTCTCTGGTTCAATTCTCAGCTGGGGTGCCTTCTGTGTGGAGTCTGCATGTCCTCCCTGTGGTCGTGTGGGTTTCTCCCGGGTGCTCCGGTTTCCTCCCACATCCCAAAGACATGCAGTAGGTGGACTGGACACTATAGATTGGCCCTAGGTGTGAGTGTGTGCATGTGTGTGCCTTCTGTGGAAGGTTGGGCGCCGGGCTGGCAACTCAACACCATAAAATTCCACTGCCAATCATGAGCGGACAGATGATCCTCTGTGGCGACCCTTGACCAGGAAATGCCTAAAGTAGAAGAAGAAGAAGATTGTCCATTCTTTTAGCATCCAGTAATTCAATGCATTGTATCCAATCATCATTTCTTACCCTTTTCTGCAGTCTGATCTACTAGGCTGCTAACTTTAAATATCTTTCAGGTTTCTCCCTTCCCTGCTCTGCTTCTTTGTCTTAGGCATTTCACTGTATATATGATACCTAATATACACTGCTTCACTCTCCTTATCTTGCCCTTTTTGTCCTGCCAGAATAGTTGGAATTATGGGAACGTCACATCCCAGAAACTTATTAGTTGCCTTTTTGTCATATATACTCCATCTGCTTTGCCTCTCTTGTATCACTGTCTGAAATTCCCTCATTTTCTTGATAAAACTCCTGGTATCACTAAAAATATACCCCCAACCCTTCCTGATGGATTTGTCTCTCCTTGTTTCTGCCATTTTCCACTGTATTCATTCTTTCTGACTGATTAACTCATCCCTTGCATCTTAGTCCTTTTTACATCTGTACCTATATATTACATCTTCTGCCTTCCTTGATGACTCCTTTACCTTCCTGCCTGTTGCTGCCTTTGCTTACCCGAGCCTTCCTGCTGTGCTTATTTTTCCCTTTTTTAAGTGTTCTCTCCACCCCCTTGTACCTCATTTTAATGGAATAGTCATCCTGCTATATCACTGTACTATGGATTTCACAGAGAGAGGCAGAATCAATAAGAGAAAGTTCTGTTTTTTCTGTGCCTATCCATTAAACTAATCCAAATCAGTCCATTTTCTGAGCTAGGCACTATAGTCTTAAATCTTTTGTTTTCTGGCTCTACTAGCATTTGGCATTGATAGCACCTTTCAAGAGGCCACTGTTTACCACAGCTTTCTACTGTTCTACACTGTTTTAGGTTACAGGATTCTGAGCTGACAGAAATTCTCTGTTTGTCCGTTTGTCATTGGCAAAGCTTCTTTCTCCAAAGCTTTTCTGAACTATACAAATGCAATCAAGCAAACAGATTTGTTCAGGCATTATTATATGCTTATTATATTATATATTGATTATTATATTCTGAACAGAGATCTCAACCACGCAGCAGAATCTTGGTCTTTTATGCCTTTATATCTGCTGATTAATTCTAACACTGTACAATTAAAATGTTATTCTTTCACAAGTCAAACTGTTATAAATAAAACATTCCAATCACACTGCATAACTTTTCCACTTGTCTAGTGCATACTTCACATATTCTCTCTCACACACACACACACACACACACACACACACACACACACACACACACACACACACACACACACACACATACACGCATACACTGAAAAGAAAGCAGTCTTCTTATATACACATGAGTTTCAAGGCTGTGTCCCCCTTATCTAACAACTGGCCTTAGTACATTCTGTAATAAAGAACCTAACTGGTGACGATGTCCGCCACACAGGAAAATATCTTTAATCAAAAGATGAGGGCTTTCATTCTATTACATATTCAGGACTTCATCAGATAATACATAATAGTAAATGCAACCCTATATATCCATCCCAAAAATCATGTGATCAAAATACAACCAATTAAAAACTAGCTTAATTAAAAAGTATTGCATACTATAGCAAGTCAGGGATAAATAATCCATTTTCATATAACCAAATGTATTAAATATATGTACTGTATATGTGTATGAATGTGTTTTAAAAATCAAAAAAATATATATAAGAATTAAATAGATAGAAAGCACAGTTTTAAAAAAAAAATTAAAGAAACATCATATGAGTAACTGTTAAATATGCATAGATCTCAATTGCAGCAACCCATTCAGTGATATCTCGTCATTTAACCTCAGGGGGATGTAGCATTGAGCTTATTCTGCCAATATACTTCTTTGGGTTCAATAATCAACCCCCAACAACCACCCCGGCTGGGTATCGGAACTTTCTCAACTACATAAAATATATATTTTTTTTAAATTCATACAAACAATAGAATGTTTATATAATGTATTACTTAAATCTTTATTCTTTATTGCATGATGATGTTCATACATCTCGATTCTTAATTACCTCAGTTTTACCAACAAGATGCATATAGCAATATAAACTACCACCGCTCTGTTACAATTACATTTAAATTTGTCCTTGTAGGGTGTGATATTACAGTAATATTAATACTGTAGTATATATACCTACATTGTGGACAAGAACCACATTTGGACATACCATAAGCCTTACAGTGTTTTTCCACAATATTTTTGATGTTCATATTTCTCTTGTATACAGATTTCAGGGCACAAAGGTCCACAAGCAATCCCCTTGCAAAATCTTTTGTTAGGTTCCAGTTCTTAATAATAAGCTGTTTAATTTCCTCACTCTGATTTGTATAGGCTAAAATCATGGCCTTACTGACCCCCTCAACAATAGATCTGTCACCAACAGTGCCTCTGACTTTTCCTTTAAAATCAGGATATACCTATTGCGCCTTTCACTTAACACTCTGTTCTTAATATTATTTACAAGATCTTCAGGATACCCCCTTTTGTAAACATGGCACTTAACTTTTCACATTCCTCTAAAAACTTGTCCTCGGAAACCATTCTAGAAAATCTAACAAATTGCCTCTTGACAAGATTTCTGTTCTGCCAAAAAGGGTGGTAGCAAGTGTAAATAGGAACTAGAGAAAGTGGGTTTATGGAAAAAATAGACTTAAAAATGTGGTCCAGCCTTTTCTTGTAAATAGTAATGTCCAGGTAATCAATACTGTTTTTCATATTGAGGGTAAATTCCAAGAAGGAAGTTGTATTGTTGATATATACATTAAAATTATTGAGAGATTCCACCCTACCTTGCAAAAAAATTAGGATAACATCCAAAAATCTAAGATGCAGGTGGATGCAATCTGAAAATTTAGATGTAATATGCTAGTGTTCCCAAAACCATAAAACAATATTGGCAAAATGAGGGGCATAGTCCGCTCCAGTCTGATCTAGTAGGCTGCTAATTTTGAATATCTTTCAAGGTTTCTCACTTCTTTGCTCTGCTTCTTTGTTTCAGGCTGTCACGAAAGCAAATACTGCCAGCACAGCTATCTGGAAGTTTGTAAATAATTATATGTAATTTGTGAATATCAACATGATTTATATAAGATGCTTGTGTTACAATGTATTAGAACTGTATGTCATGTGATTATCAAACTGCTGGTACAGAAGTGTGTGTTGAAAATGTTTTTGCAAAGTGCTTTTTGAAATGTAACCACAGTATGCCATACTGGAATAGAACAGAAATGTACATGCACTATTGTAACTGTTTAAATGTGTATATTTTTACTGTGTAAAGCCACCTCACAGCAAGAGGTTCTCCGGTTCAATTCTCGGCTGGAGTGCCTTCTGTGTGGAGTCTGCATGTCCTCCCCGTGGTCGAGTGGCATTCAAAAGACATGCGTGAATGGGCATGCCTTTGTTGAAGGTTGGGCGTCGGGCTGGCACCTCGGCACCATAAAAATCGACTGCCAATCATTAGCAGACCGGAGTTCCGCTGTGGCGACCCCTAACCGGGAAAAGCCGAAAGAAGAACAACAAACTGGAATACAAGAGGTTAATTTCAGAAAAATAGCTGAAATTAAATTACTTTATGGCTATGCAATAAAAGATGGTATCATTCAGTTTTTAATCAGCTAGAGACGTCTGTGCTGAGAAGATTTCTGTATTGTGTTTGGAGTGAACTAATTACTACCTCTGAAAATATGAAGGAATGCAATTGTTTTATGATTTCCAGCATCTGCCAAAGATCTGAGGTCTGTGTATTTTCACAGGTAGATGCTAAATACTACCAAGCTACCAGCAGTTGGAGTTTTACATGGGATAGAGTCAGATGACAAGAAATGATGTAATTCTGCAAGCTATCCCAGCAGTAATACGTGAGATATAAATTTGAGGAGTCTCTTAGTGAGATAGAGCATTCTGTATTCTGTCTTGGACCTGACAAGAACCATTCACCACATCTGCCTTGCTCTGATGAAGTATGTTACTAGGGAATAGTATAATTCTCTTAGATATAGTCAGAAATATAGCAAAGGTTAGTTTAGATATTTTTCTTTATTTATTTGAGACTGTCCTGCAATGTTGTTTTAAATATTTCATGTGGTTTTGAACTCTGATGACACTGTGAATATACATTTAGTATTGTCTTTTTTTATTATATATTTTTAAATATATTTAAACCTTTCACTGTGGCTGATCTGTGTAGAGATATTAAGTTCTGAGAGTCCTTTCATATTTATTTGATGAGACTGCGTGGGTCACTCCTAATAGTCTTGCTCTTGGTCAAACTACTATTTGTATTAATATTAATATTACACAGTAAGATTGGACACCCTTTGTTAAGGGCCTTAAAGTAGCTGATAAGGAGTTGGCTGGTGCCAGTGATAACTACCTTATAGTCTGGACAAAAGGGGGCATAGCTAGTAAACCTGTGCCAGCCTTTCCCAGGAGTGTGTGCATGTGTGTGCGTGTGTGTGTGTGTGTGTGTGTGTGTGTGTGTGTGTGTGTGTGTGTGTGAATCAAACCTCAAGCAGTGTGTGTCAGCTACTTGGGCAGGGACACAAAGTACTAGTTAGACAGAGAGGGTGCTGGAGGTCTTGGCCAATCAGCTGAGATCTCAACTCTATAGCTGTGCTAGTGGGGAGTCTTATTGGTGATCTGGAGAAAGAGGTAGAAATCATCCCCGGACTGACTGTGGTCTCTGTGTGCTCTTAAGGGAAATTACACTTGATGCAGAGAGCTGCATCTGGAAATACTGTGTGTGTAATGGTCATCTCCCAGTGTACGTCTTCCACTGTTGCCAGTGGTGAAGATTGAGGCTTCTTGATTACTGGTCCAGTGGTGTGTCATCACATTATTGCTTGACAGTGGTGGGATATCCACATATTGGGATTCAGTGGTGTGGATATTGAACTCCTGTAGCCTGTAAACAGTGGTCACTAAAGAAGGTGTTTGTACTCTCAAGGTGCCACATGGTAGACATTAAGAGCTTCATATCACAATAGATTTATTAATTTTGAGTTAGCTTAGTCAGGGAGAGCAGGCAATGATGTCAGCAGAGGAGTATGGCAAGCTGAAAAGGAGCTTGCTGGCTGAGATGTGCCAAGACTGGTGCATGCCAACCAGAGTAAAGCAGAAATGATTGCAGCCTTAGTCACAACTGCATCACAGACCAGTAACCAGAAGGACAACCAGACTGGCCTTAGGGATATACAACTCTCAGAAAATGAACAGTTCAACTTTACCTCAGGACTTGAAAATCCATCTGGAGTTAAAGAGACTTGAACTGGAGGCCAAACGGATGGAACTAGAATCAGAGAGACTGCGGCATTTGGAGGCTGAAAAAAAGGAAAAACAGATTGCATTAGAATCAGCAGAGAGACTGAGATATCTGGAAGCTGAAGGCAATGAGAGGCAGAGGCAACACAAAAAAGGAGATGCTGACTCCTCACTAAGGTCATGGATGTAAAGGGGAAGGGAATAACCAAACCCCAGAAGCAATAAAGGTCAGTAAAGTTCTTCCACAACATACAGAGGGTGATAATTTTAATAGTTTTATTCGTATGTTTGAAAGGGTTTGTAAACAGTATATTGTTGACCAAGGGCTCTGGTTACGGTTCCTGACCCCCCCTTACCCCATGGTAAAGCTGTAACTGCTGTTTCTAAATTGTCTGATAATGATTGCTTAAATTATAATACAGTTAAAATTGTTTATTAGAGTGTTTTAAGTTAACACCTGAAGCTTATAGAAAAAAGTAAGATGAAAGTGTGTGTGAATATATTGCTGAACTAAGCGCTTATTTTCATAGGTGGGTGAGTGGGTGTCAGGTCACCCCTTTTGAAGGGCTGGCAGACCTCTTGGTGAGGGAACAAGCCCTTAGCACTTTGCCTGTGGACATGAGAATCTGGTTGGCAGATAGAGGATGTAATACCACAAATGAGTTGGGGAAAAAGGGAGATCTATACCTAGCAAGCAGGGCATCATTGCATAAGAAAAGGGATACCCAGTGCTGCACATGGGTCTAAGGGAACCCATGGCAGGCAGCCTAAACCTCCCCAACAGAGTCCACCAGTAACAGGGGAAGCCACTAGTTCAGGTATACAGCCAGGATCAAGGATTAAATGTTTTAAATGTAACCAGCTGGACGGAGAGAGTGCTGGAGGTCTTGGCTTGGCCACTTAGCTGAGATCTCAACTCTATAGCTGTGTCAATGGTGAGTCTTACTGGGGATCTGGAGGAAGAGGGAGAAACCATCCACAGACTGACTGTGGTCTCTGTGTGCTCTTAAGGAAAATTGCACTCGATACAGAGAGCTACATCTGGAAATACTGTGTGTGTACCTGTCATCCTCCCAGTGTATGTTCCCCACTGTTGCCAGTGGTGAAGATTGAGGCTCCTTCATTACTGGTCCAGTGGTGGGTTGTCACACAGGCATCTCACTGTATATATGATACCTAATATATACTACTTCTTTATCCCTGTCTTGCCCTTTATGTCCTGAAAGAATAGTTGGTATTCTGGGAACTCCATGTCCCAGACACTTTTATTACTTGCCATTTTTTTTTTATCTTGTATCATTTTCTGAAATTCCCTCATTTTCTTGACAAAACTCCTGGTATCACTCAATATATACCACCAACCCTTCCTGACAGATTTGTCTCTCCTCGTTTCTACCATTTTTGACTGTATTCACTCTTTGTAACTGCAAAATCATCCCTTGCATTTGGTCCTTTTTTATTAAAATAAGAAACATCTTTATTAAATGATCATGTATGACATAGGCCATGTTAAATTTATATGAATGACAATAAACCACAGCAACACAATCTCAGTTGCAAACATTATACATTGCAAACTGTGCCAACACAACCGTAGCTGCAAATATTATATCACTTTTAACATATCCACTCATTGCATTAATCCCACAGTTCCCATTTTTTTATGTAATTTGCTTCTACCCTTTTCTAAAGATCCTAGTTACAGTTGTTTTAACTCTGTTACTGTCTTCACTACATCTAGTAAAGTTGGTTTAAACTTTGATTTCCATTTTCTAGTACTTGCTTTTTTTGGCAGCCATCATAATTGGACTCAGCAAGGCCTTACTATGTCTAGGCAATTCTAAGTTTGTATCATAGCTCAAAAAATAATTTCCCTCGTCATTCCAACTTGCTCACCCAGCATCTCTAACAGAGCAGTCTGCAGGGAATCTTTAAAGTCTACCAACTCATTACACTCCCAGAAAATATGTTCCCAGTTACCTTCTTCTGCCCCACCACACCTTCAGCATTTGCTGTCCACTTGAGTAAAAATTCTTTGAAATCTGCTTGGGGTATAAAATACCTATGCAAGCACTTCCAGGCAAAGATCCAAAATCTTCTAGATTTTGTTGCATATTATCATGCAATATTTTATATGCTGTACTAATTATTCCTTTATTAATGACAACTTCTGTTCTAGAGTCTACTAAATGCACTACTCTTTCATTTAGGACCCTCCTATTTCTTTCTCTTTGCCCATACTCTGATATCAATCCTTGATATGGAAGCAATCTTTAGTGTACAGTCCAAATAAGGTCTTGGCATCTTCCCATTCTATTACCTTTCTCTCTCTATTTATTTGCTCCCAGTACCTTGGTTCCTTTGCCAGTTTTCTCCAATACATTCCTGCACCTCTTGCCTATTGTCTGTATCCATAATTGCAGTTATCCCTATTGGTAGAATCTCCTTTCTCTATTCCCATGTTGCCTTTGTTCAGTAGACCTTCTGTTACTTTATGAATATAATATTCTGTATGATTATTATTGTTCTCCAAGGTCTGCATCCAAAATCCCATTCTCTCCCTGTTACTTGAGCTTCTCCCAGTCTTATCATCATCTCTTTTCACTTTGAATTATAGTTTTCTGCCTGTGCTATATATATAGGAGCCCTAACTGTGTTGCTCTGAAATACCCCTTCTACTTGGGTAATCCCAGTCCCCCCTGTTCTAATGGAAGAATAAGTTTATCCCACTTGACTCTTGCTGTCTTCCCCTCCCAGATAAAATCCTTCAGGTCTTTATTAATTGCTATACGCAACCTCTTCTCCGGTTGATAAAAATATGCCTGACCTGTGTATAAGACTAAAGGGACTATAAACATTTTAACTGCTTGTATTTTACTATCAATGAGCTTCCATTTTCTTGGTTTTTATATTATCTTCTGTTTAGTCTCTTCCCACATGCCCTTAACTGCCACACCAGTATCATTTTTCATCCATATTCCTAACTACTTCATTTTATCATTTCCCATAAATATGGATATTGCTGAACCAGTTTGCATGTAGGTACATATTGTATCGCTATTACTTTTGTTTTTGCTTCATTAATTTTGTATCCCAAAAAGGTTTGAAATCGTCTCTGTATGTTCCATGGCACTGTAATGTTTATTTCTGGTTTTCTCAGGTACAAAATAATGTCATTTGCAAATACAGCCAGCTTTTCTTGACTACCATACCAATTACATCCTTGAATTTCTGAGTCCCTTATTTTCCTTGCCAATTTTCTGAATATAATGCAAATAACAAAGGGGAGAGAGGACAACCCTGCCTGGTTCCTCTGCTTAAGCAAAGATTTTCAGAGAGGACCCCACCCGCTTTAATTTTTACCTCTGATCTTTCATATAGCCTCCTAATTATCTTTATAATTTTATCAGGGAATTCAAATGCTTCCATTGCTCTGCTCATAAAATCCCAACTTACTCTGTCAAATGCTTTCTCTGCATCAAGACATACCAGCAACAGTGTTATTTTCTTACATTTTGCTTCTCTCTGTATCATCAGTGTTCTGTTTATGTTGTCAAATGTTTGACTACCCAGCAAAAAAACCACATTGATCCATATCTATCAATTCTGGCATCACTTTTGCCATTCTTTCAGCCATTATAGACAGAAACACTTTATAATTATGATTTAGTATTGAAATGGGCCTGTATAATGCTGGATCTGATGGATTGTTACCCTCTTTAGGTAGTAAAGCTACTACTGTTTTCTTCTAGGATGTTGGTACTTTTCCTCCTCTTAAAATACTGTTAAATAAAACTTTCCAGATCTTCATCAGTATTTTCCCCCTCCTATCTTCCAAATTTCCACATGAATACTATCTAATCCTGGGGACTTTCCTGTAGATTGGTTATACATCACCATTTTTATCTCATCTCCTCCTATCCTGTTAGTAATTGAGCCTCTTCTCCCTCAAGCCTTGGCATATTTAATTATTCCATAAACATTTCCATTTGTACCAATTTCTTTGCTTTATACAATGACAGTTGTGTGGAAAGGAGCCACTGTAAGGATTCTCATATGCAGTCTCACCAGTAGTACCAATGTAATGGCAGTCGCCATGGAGCCTAAGAGTTGCAGTATAAGATGTGCTGGTACATAGGTCTGAGGAAGAAAGTCTTGGATTTGGTGTGTTATTTTCGAAAACCTGTGAGAGGGGGAGAGAAGCTTGACAGGATGTTGTGTCAAAGACCACGCCAATGAATTCCAGTGTCTTCATTGGAGACATTGAGATTTGTCTTTGTTGAGTGTAATCCCCAAGCGGAGAGTGAGACCTTGAGTGTAAGAAGATTCCTGGTCGGAGTGGTAAGGAGTCAATCGTCTAGATAGGAAAACACCTGAAATCCTTGTAGTCGAAGATGAGCTACCACAACTGCCATACATTTGGTGAGCACTCGAATGGCTGTCAAGAGACAGAATGGCAGTGCCCTGAACTGGTAGTGATTGGCTCCCAGCCGGGAGTGGTGATCCATCTTTATGTGGTAGTACGCATCCTGGAGGTCTATAAAGCACATCCAGTTATCCCTCCCTGGGAAGGGAAAAATGGACTGTATCATGACCATCCAGAAATTTTGAAGTTTGATAAATTTGTTCAACAGGCTGAGATCCAGGATGGGTCTCCAGTCCCCTGTCTTTTTTGGCACTAAAAAGAACCTTGAGTAAAACCTGGATCCTGTCTGGTCTGGTGGTACTGGTTGGATGACTGTTTTCCTTAGCAGCTTTTCTATTTCTAAGGCTGCTAATTCCCTCTGATTGGTTGGTACATCAGGGATGGGAATTAAATCGAATGGTATTTGGTAGCCTCTGGATATTATTCTCTGCACCCAAACATCGGTAGTAATAAGATGCCAGGCTGGTAGATGCAGAGAAAAATGACCCCCGACTGCTTCCAAAGGAAAGCAATCTGGCCGCTGCTCAGGAGCGCTGGTAGGGTCTGCCGGAGAAAGAATCTCTAGCGCCCCAGTTACGTGGACCCCCCTCTACCCCAAAAGGGACGTCTTCCATATGAGTGTCACGAAAAGGTCCTTGGGATTTCTTGAACCACATTTTTCCTCCCTTCTGGTTCCTGGAGTAGGACGTCTGGGGGTTGGAAAGGCATATGCCCACAGCAGACAAGGTCTTTCTGTCTTTCTCACTATGTGTAAGTGTGTCTCATACTTTGGGTCCAAAAAGTGCAGATTCATCGACAGGTGCATTGATGAAGGAAGGTTTAAAGGGGTCTGTGAAGTCACACAACCGCATCCAAGCATTACGTCTCATGACAACGCCTGATGCGGCAGCTCGAGCTGCCCCCTTGGTGGAGTGAGATATCAAATGCATCGAGGAGTTCGAGATGCATTCAAGGGTAGCTAGCTGCAAGGTGACAGTATCACGCACCTCATCAGGCAGTACCCCACCAAAGAGGAAGACATTTCGGAAATTAGGTTTCTTTGGAGGCGAGTAAAGTGTGCCAGATAGTACAGCAACTGAATGGTGAATGTCACTGAAGCATAGGTCCATTTCCCTAGTCTGTCCATGGTCCAGGACTCTCTGGAGGATGGATGGTGGAACTATCTTCTGCCAGTTACCTCTTGGTGACCGCCACCATGACCATAGAATTAACTGTCAACTGCTAGGACCAATAGGACTGGTCTTCAGGTGTAGATAACATTTTTTGTATGGCCACTGAGGGACAGGTTTTCCAGGCATGCTGCATAATGATTTTAACAAGGTCATCTGCTGGTGGCGTCACTCAGGAAGTAGATGGCCAGCCACAGAAGGCCTGCAGGAACACCAATTCCTCATAAGAAAGGTTATAGAACTTCCAGTCTCCCCACTGCTTGAGGATTTTGAGAATGTTCCAGAATGAGATGTCATCTGGGGAAGACCATGTGGACCCTTCCCCCTCATCACAATCAGTGTCTTCAGTGATAGATTCCTCCAGTGAACCAAGGTGCTTCATCTTGCAACATTTCTTCTGGGGTGGCGCCCCAGTAGGATCTTCTGAGGAGGACTCCGGAGAAGCGGTTCCCTTCAAAGAGGGTTCTTGTGACTCCCATGCCCGGGGTCCCAAAATAGAGGGTTGGGAGAGGTGCATGCTAGGGGAGGGTCTGATACTGATGTAATTGGTGCTGACTGCGAGTCCACTACCTGTACAGCATGCCCACCTGAGGAGGGATGGGAGTTTGGAACTGGGAGGGACAACCTTGTAACCGGGTCACACCTCACCGTAAGGAGCCCACCTCCAGGTGAGGAGCTTTGAGAGAACTGGAAGCCATTGGAGCCATGGACATAGACGGCGCCAGCGAGACAAAGGTGCCGGGCTAGGTACCAAGGTATGGATGGTCCAAGCACTGCTTCGGGAGAGCATCGGTTCCACTGGAGCCGATGCAGCAAGGGTGGATGGTGCCCACAGGGAAAGCACTGCTGAAGGAACCAAGACAGTATGCACTGGAGTGGAAGTAGCTTGTCCTTGGCAGATATTTGAGTTTTGGAGCTGATGGAGCTGAAGAAACTGTTAGCACCATGGCTGGGGATGGTGCTGAATCAAGTACTGTCATCGGAGCCGATGTCGGATCCAAGGACGGCACCGAAGTCAGTGGTGCCAAGGTCGGAACCAACATGGGGTGAATATTATGGACAGCACTGGGGGAGAAGACAGAGAGCCTAGTGCCAAAGAGGTCTGCGCCAAGGGCGCAGGTGAAGCACGGAGCCAACTCGGTTCCGTAACTGACGGCGATGCAGGAACTGAGTGACTCCTTTTGTCCTTATGTTTTTTGGTCTTTGGAGAGGGTGAGACTTCCGACCCAGATAGAGCCTCTGAAAATGGTGTCTTAAGTAATCCATTTTTCCTTATGTTTTTTGGTCTTTGGAGGGGGTGAGACCTCTAATCCAGATAGAGCCTTCAAAAAAGGCGTCTTGAGTAATCCATTTTTCCTTATTTTTTTTGGTCCTATTTGTAATGAATGAACAAAGATTTACAACATCAGATTAAAACTTTCCAGATCTTCATCAGTATTTTACCCCTCCTAGCTTCCAAACTTCCACATGAATACTATCTAATCCTGGGGACTTTCCTGTAGATTGGTTATACATCACCATTTTTATCTCATCTCATCCTATCCTGTTAGTAATTGAGCCTCTTCTCCCTCAAGCCTTGGCATATTTAATTCTTCCATAAACATTTCCATTTGTACCAATTTCTTTGCTTTACACAGACTTTCTTAAAATTTCCAAAATATTCCTAATACTTCTACAGGATCCCTAGTTATCTTCCTTGTAATAGGTTCCCTAGGCTTGGTGACAGCCCTTTCTACTTTCTGTTGTCTGAGTCGTTGTGCTAAAGGTTTTTGCACCCTAAAGTTATTATCAAAAAAAAAAAAAAAAAAACAGCTGCTTAACAGCAATCTTTCTGAACTCATGCATATTATCAAGGTAGACCCTTATTTTCTGTTTAGCATTCTGCAGTTGCTGCTCTTCTTCTTCTGTGGGATTCCCCCCGTTTTGTAATATTTTAATATTTGTCAGTCCCTATAAATAATTCTTGTTACTTTGTAACCATATTTCCCTTTCTTTTATTTCCACCCTAGTTTTAAACTACATTTTAATTGTACCCCATTCCCTAGATGTATTTTCAGAAGTTGTTTCTATCTTCTCTAATAGCTCCTGAATTAATTTCCACTACAGATTCCTTAAATTCATCTCTTTTCAACAGATAGGTGGGAAAGCACCAATGTCTCATTTTTATTTCATTACTCTGTGTTTTTATTTTAGTTATTAATGGCACATAATCTGAAATAGTTATTGGGTGCATATCAAGACCTTCAATTAAATGCACATGTGCCTGTGAAATGTAAATTCTGTCTAGCCTAGCCCAGTTTTTGTATCTTGGGGAATAATATGTAAATTCACATCTTCCATGCCAAATATTTTTATAAAAAAAGCTACCCTCCTTTGTTATACTTTCCTTTCTGGACCCACCAGACACATCTTCACTGTTTCAAATTAAATTCCAGTCCCCACCTATAAGTAATATTCCTTGCTGAAAGCTGATTAAATACTTTAGCTCTGTTATAGCAGTTTTTGGTGGATTATAAATGCATGCCAGTGTAATCCTCCTCCTTTGCCAATAGCCCCTTAGTACTACAAATATACTTTTATTGTCTTTTTTTCTCTTCTATTAATATTGGAACTCCTCTTGCAATTAATATAAGTACTCCTCTCTTCCTTTGCCCCAGGTATTCTGCTGACTAACAATCCTGAAAATCTTTCTTTATCAAATTCACATGTTCAGTTCTTTACAAGTGTGTCTCCTGTAGCATTGCTATTTGCATTCTACATTTTAATATAGTTCACTACTCTTTCTTTTTTGGATTTATCTGTCAGACAATTAATGTTTAAAGACATTATAGAAAAAATCATATTCTTGAGGAATTATTATTCCCACCTTTTATGGGGTCTACATCATTTGAACGAAGAATTAACTGAGCAAATTGCTATTTGTCAAATTGAATTAAGTGAAAGCTCAATTAAGCAAATGCTCGGTTAAGCGATTTTTCCCCCAAGGAAAGGATGTGGTTGGCCATCATCTGGTATTTGCTCTTTTTCCCACTGTAGTGTGATCTCAGAGTTGGTATATTTAGTTATGGGGGGTGTGGGGGGCACAGCTGTTTTTTTTTTCCCCCTGGAAAACTTTTCACTTAACCGAGCTTTCGCTTAATTGAGCTTTCGCTTAATTCAGTTCAACAAATAGTGATTTGCTCAATTAAACATTCGCTCAAATGATATAGACCCCTTTTATGTATAACAGCTTTTTTGTTAAGTGTCTAGTTCCAACTTTTGTGTTACATACATGCACTGTTTGGCAGGTAACACTTTTATACAACTATTTATTGTCATCTCCATTTGAGCCTATGTCACATACTGCAGATGTTTTTGTTTTCTTGAAAACCCTTAAATAAACACACACACACACACACACACACACACACACACACACACACACACACACACACACACACACACACACACACACACACACCATACCCTCGTAAAATCTGCTAACCTAATAATAACTCACAAAACTATGTACATCTTCAAATTTTGAAGTTTTACCCCTTAATAGGAACAGAAGTTCCAAACTGACAGCCAGACACACAGACTCAAGCTAAACAGAAAGCTTATACATGCTAAGACACATGGTAGAGCCTGTGATTCTATTAAGTGCAAATATAGAACTATTTACTAGAAAAAAAGACCTTATAATATTCAATATTCTTTTTTATTTACTTGCTTTCTGTCAAAGCGTGTTACTATATAAAGCTTATCATTCCCCTATGCAAGAATGAGATAAAGCACACTAAGTTTCCTTTGTCATGCTCTTTTAACCATATCTCCCTTTTTTACTTTGCAGTGCCTACATTTTATTAAAACTAAACAAGGAGTAAGAGAGAAGAGAGAAAGAAGCAAAAAGAATAAACAAAAGCACCTACCTACATTAATATACCCATTACACTTAAAAATAATTGAAAAAGCTTCATAAAAGGCAAAGAAAAATCATGCACCACTTAAGTAACACTGTTAAGAAAATTGTTTTACTTACAGTTAACTCTCTCCCTCTTCTTCACCCCTCCTGAGTGTTTTTCCGAACATTAATGACATGAAGTAGGGCATATGCTTTAAAGTCCCCTACAAGTTTAGCAAAGTCCAAACAAGTCCAATAATTCCCGATTTTCTTGTTCTGTCCTGTTTCACAAATATAATTATTACTTTGTAATCCCACATTTGTCAGTTTCCAAGTTACTGATTTTAGTCTTCAAACATTAAAGACATGAAGGAGGGCATATGGTTGAGTCCCCTACAAGTTTAACAAAGTCCAAGAAAGTCCAATATTTCCATAGTCTTTTGTTCTATTCCTGTTCATCTCCATCTCCCAAACCCCATCTCTGCTTCATCTCCAGTGCACTTTCAATTCTTCTAGTCAACTTCTGTGCTTTTTTTTTCACTCTCTCAATCATTTTCTGTTGAAACACTGGGAAAGGTTTCACTGGCACAGTCTGTCTGTGGTCTTATTATCAGAAGACGAAGAAGCAGAATTTGCTTCTGTTTCACAACCCACTATATTGACAAATTTTTGGATTTCTTCCTTAGCATGTACCTCATCAAAAAATGTTTTTGTTCCTCCAGGGAAAAATATTTTGAGGATAGCTGGGTACAGCATTTTGATTTTTTCAGAATGTACTGCTTTCTGCACTTGTTTTTAGTTGTTTTTGAATTTAACTGCAGTTATTTAAACTGTATTTGCTTTAATATTGCCACATACTCAAGTGTGCTAGCTTGCACTGCATTTAAAGTGTTTTTACTACTGTTTTAGCTGCTTTTCCGCAAAAAAAAAAAAAAAAACAAAACAAACAAAAAAAAAAAAAAACAAAAGAAAAATTCTAAGCTTGTTTCCTGCCTTTCCTGTAAATAGTCTAGTCCAGATACAGATTTACTGTATCCATGACTGTTTTCTAAGTTTCTGAGTCCCTCAGAACTTTCTGTGTTGGAGAGAAGCCTTCTAGCTTACCAGTGGGAGTGGTAAGCACTACGTAGGCTATCTACCACAAGAAGAGAGTGGTTTCTGGACCAGAAATTCTAGTTTATTGGCCATTTGGGCAGTTTTTCATGCCTTTCAACTTTCTGGTTTAAAAGCCTGTGTTTGCATGGGTTTGCACAATGCACAACGGCGCTCAGCTGAGGTAAACTATTATCGGTGGCAGAAAGTCTGCTCTTCAATTTTTCCCTTAGAACGTACTTGTTCTTTTACTTCTTGCACTTCAATTACCTTAATCGACTAGCACTTTAACAGACCTTAGTAGCATTTATTGTGGCACACGTAGTTGCTATCGGTACTAGCTGATCCTACGCAGTAACAGCACCAGTACTTATTAGTTATGATCACCCCTCCTGGTATGATTGTAGGTCAATTTTCTGTGCTTTCTCCTGCTAGCCTGGTGCATTTGGGTATTCTAAGACAGTGTGGCAACTGCCTCATGTACACAGACAACCCTCTCCTCTTACATCCCCACACTCATACATGTGAGAGATACACTTATATCACTAAACTGGAAGCAGTGCACTCTCCAGCCAAGACCAGACTAGCTGGTCAAGAGGAGAAGATCAACACTTGTAACTACATGGAGCACACAGCCCTCCAAAACACCAACCATTACAGCTCACACATAGAAACACAAACCATATACTCACCTTTGCGGAGGGTCTCAATAAAAATTTACCTGAACAACAGAGACCTCCGAGACAGAAACACACTCAACCACTACAACGCAACACCAACCTCAGAACACATAGCTCACCACCTCAGTGTGCCCCTCAACCTAAGCCTTAAGGCAGAACACTTTGCCCAATGTAGTAATCATAGGAGACTCAATTGTGAGGCACACTGATGTCCCACTCACTAGGTTGAACAAGGAGAAGGTGACAGTCAGTTGTCTATCAGGTGCCAGGATCCGCCACATAACACATGCACTCAGGTCACTCCCCAACAAATACAAATATGACTCAGTTATTGTCCATGTGGGTGTGAATGACCTGAGACGTACCTCCCTGGACTACATGAAAAGAGATATGATGGAACTCTCGAATTATGTGGCTCAGGTAGGTATGACCCTAGCCCTGAGCAGTATTCTACCATCACCCAGAATGATACCACAGTATGAGGAGAAAATCATTGACTTCAGCAATTAGCGAAGTTTCTGGTGTCATTCTAAGGGGATCCAGTATCTGTCTGCCTGGGATGACATGATTGACAGACCGTGATGCTTTGCTTGAGACAGCCTGCATCTGTCACCCCTGGGATTCCTGCACAGGTAAAAGCTGCATTGTCCAAAGCCAAGAATACAGCATCTATGGGACCTGATAATATCCCTGGCTGCATTCTACATGAGCTACAAAATGAACTGGCACCACACCTGTGTGCCCTGTTCAATCACAGCCTTACCTCAGGCTTTGTCCCTAATGAATGGCGCACTGCTACAGTCACCCTTTCCATAAAGGGGGAGCAACTACAGACCCTGGGAACTATCATCCCATTAGCCTGATGAGTCTGGTATGCAAAGCTGTGGAGCGCATCATCATGGACCTGCTCAGCAAAGATATAGGCAATCTCCTCACACAGTTTGGCTTTGTCAAGGGAAGATCCTGCTTGCTGAACCTGGTTGACTTCTTCAAGGCAGTTACCAAGGCTGTGGATGAGGTTAAGGCAGTGCATACAGCCTACCTTGACCTGGCCAAGGTCTTTGATACCATTCCCCACTTGGATATCATTGACAAACTCACCAAACTAGGCATCAATCCTTATATCACTAGGTGGGTTGCAAATTGGCTTACAGACAGGACCCACAGAGTGAAAGTTGTGGAATCCAAGTCAGCCTGTCGACCAGTCATGAGTGGAGTCCCACAGAGTTTGGTCCTGGGCCCTCTCCTATTTGGCATCTACTTCTCAGACATCCAGGCCAACACAGAGGGACTCTGGCTGACCAAGTTGACTGATGACTGCAAGCTGGGAGTCATTATCAACTCCCCAAGTGATGTAGACATCCTACAAAAGGGCCTCTCTGAGATGAGTGACTGGTGTCGGAACCATGACCTTAAGCTTAATGCCCAAAAAAATGTGTTATCATTCCCTTTGGAAAAAACTCAGTTGCCATGAATTACCACGTCAATGGGATCCCACTAAACACTGAAGGGGCCATAAGAGATCTGGGGGCCCATCTTGACAGCCACCTCACCTTCGAACACCACATTGACACTGTGGTCAGAAAGTCCTTCTATGTGGCACATCTTATAACCAAAGGTTTCGCATCTAGAAAGAAAGAGGTCATCATCCCTCTCTACTCGTCCCTCATTAGACCAATCATGGAATATAACACCCCATTTGGCATGTACCTGACCAGACACCTGCAACAGCTGAAAAGGCCACATCAGATGGCACAGTGTCAGGGCAATTTTTTTGGGCTAGGCTTGTGAAGGCTCCAGGGCCATTAGCCTAGTACACACCTATGAACCTATGAATCTCACACCTGCTTCCTGGCATTCCCAATATAATGGAATAAATGTATTCCTCTTCTGCCTGGTGTGCAATGAGTAGTCATTCTCCACAACACTCTGCTGACTCGCACTTTTAGTACATTGTCCTTCTGCCACAGTTTTGTCAGAATCAACTCCTTCTCCTTGTAAAATTTCATTTTTACTATTAAATGTCTAGGTTGTTTTCTCATAGCCAGGTGTGGAACATACACATGATTCTTGTTGTGGAATACCAGTCCAGTTGCTTATTTGTATAAAATTAATACAGTATCTTCCTTCCGGCAGAAAATCTAAGGTTTTCCTTACATGCTCTGTCCTCTAATTCTATTATTTTTTGAAACATCTCTTCTTGTGCAGTTTCATATTCAAGCAGCCTTTTCTTCATTTCAGCCTCTGAGGTTTGCAGTTCTTTCACCTTATCTGAATATCTGTTCAAAGCTTCTTCCATTTTTCTAGCTTTTTATTGTTTATGTTGATATATTCCATCAGTGTTTCGTTTATTTTAATCAGGTCTGTGTGCACCTGCTTTGTTTATTATTTTATTATTTAACATTTGTTTGCCAGGATAGTCCGACTGGACAACAAGTGTCCATTTTCAGCAGAGTCCTGTGGAGAAAAACTCCAGAAGTTTACAGAGAGAAGAAAAAATTACCAGAGAGACATCACAGAGTAGTAGCATACAGATGGTAGACTTTACAGCTGTTAGTATACAATAAGAGGACATTCCCTCTTTTGGTTAAAAATACAAATGTACATAATATATAATGAGAGTAGATAAGAACCTGGTAGAGCATTGCAAGATATTTCACAAATGAATAAGAGTATATAAATGCTTAAGTTTTCCATATATACATTCAAGCAAATATACATACATATATATGCATACACATGCATATATACACACACACACACACACACACACACACACACACACATATATATATATATATATATATATATATATATATATATATATATATACACACACACACACACACACACACACACACACACACACACACACACACACACACACACGCACGCCATACACTCATATATAGGTTACACACATGGATAGGTATAGTTAGATGGTGTGTTGTCCAGGACAGATGGGGTGTAGAAATAGTAAGCAGTCGAGGCTTCAGGGGGTCAGTTATAGGTGGTTGGTGAAGAGGAACATTTTAAGTAGGCTTTTGAAGGAGGGCATGGAGTTCTGTAGTCTGAGGTCAGGGGGAAGGTTGTTCCATATTTTGTTATTTCATGGGCAAATAGTGATTCCCTGGAGTTGTTTTTGCATGTGATGGTTTCAATTAAGGCTTTGTTGGAGGACCAGAGTTGTCTATTTGAATTGTAGAAGTTCAGCATGCCAGTCAGGTCAGGGGTTTTCTTGGGATAGTACAGAATTAGATGAGCTAGGCTGAGTTGATGGAACCTTAATAGGTTCGGAAATTCAAGCCAGTGCAAGGCTTCTAGGGAAAGGCAGTGGTGGGATCGTGATTTGGCATTGGTAGCGAATCTAGGAATTTTTGTTGTAATAGATGGAAAGTTTGTTAAGGTCAGTTTTGTAAGGATTAGTTAGAATTGGGGATGCATAGAGTAGAGTAGAAAGGAGGTGAGTCCTGGCTATTGCAATTTGAGATACAGTGATTAGATAACTTTTACAGTGATAGAGGGAGTCTAGCTTTTTGTGGACTTTTGTGATGGTTGTTGATATGTGCTTTGTGAATTTGAGTTGCTGGTCAATGGTAACAGCTAGGAGTTTAGCCTCAGTGACGGGTGATTTGGGTTTTGTTGGTGGAGAGTATAGAGAAGGTAAGGCTGCTCGTTTTAGTAGAGTGGAACAGCATTAGTTGTGTTTTCTTGGGATTTAGTATGAGTTGTGAGTTGTTAAGCCAGTTCTCTATTTCAGAGAAGGCTTCTTGGGCTTTTTGTTGGAGAAGTTGGATGTTGGGTGCACAGCATATGAGAGTTGTGTTGTCAGCGTATTGGACTATGTCGGCCTTAGAAGTAGCTGAGTGGAGTTGGTTTGTGAAGATATTAATAAGGGGTCCTAGGACTGATCCTTGCGGCATGCCTAAGGATGTTGGGAGTGCGGGGGATAGACAGTTATGCCATTTAACGGATTGTTGGTGGCTATCTAAATAGCTTTTAAATCAGAGGAGGTGGGGTTGTTAAGGTTGAGGTCAGAGAGACAAGACAATAGTTTATTATTTGAGACTATGTCAAATGACTTGGATAAATCTAGGAAAGTAGCCTAGTCAAATTTACCTAGATTCCTTCTGGAAGTTCATAGTATTGGTGAATTTCAGTAGGGCAGTGGTGGTGCTGCGGGATGGGCGAAATCTGTGTTGGGATGAGGAGAGAAGATTGTTGGTGAGAAGATAGGAGAGGAACTGGTGATGAATACATCTTTCTAGGATCTTAGAGAGGGGTGAGAGAATTGCAATTGGTTGATAGTTGGAAAGGTCTAGAGAGGGGCCACCTTTGTGGAGTGGTATGATATATGAGGTTTTCCACAGGACGGTGTGTTCAGTGATGGATCTATTTATTAGAAGTGAAATGGGATAGGCTATAGCTGTGGATGCAATTTGGATGTATTCAGCAGGAAGGTTATTGGTTGCAAGGATGATTGGTTTGAGTCTGGCTAGGAGATTTTGGATAGTAGAGGTAGGAACAGACTTAAGTGTGAAAGGTATGGTATTGATTTGGGCTTGAGGTGGTGGTGGCGTGTTGGAGGAAGTGATGTTGTTTAAGAGTTTGAGTACTGAGGAGGTGAAATAGTTATTAAAGCTGGAGGCTATGTCTAGGTCTGTACCTGTTATATTGGGTGAGGGAGTGCTACCACTTCTGGACTGTAGGATGTTATTTATTGTTGCCCAGAATTTTTGTGGTTTGGTACTGTATTTGTTTTTTTGAGTGATACAGTAATTTTGTTTATCGAACTTAATCTGCTTTTTTGCTTTGTTTCAGAGTGTGTGAAAGGTTTGCCTAGCTACAGGTGATCTGGTGTGGCGCCAAGTTTTCCAGGCTTTATCTCTGGCTCTAAGTAGGGCTTTTGTGGTTTTCTGGAGCCAAGGGGTGGGGTTGCTACATATTCTGATAGTTTTTAAGGGGGATAGTTGATTGAGGATATTTAGGAATGTGGAGCTGAAGTAATCAACTGCTTTGTCTAATGAAAAGGTTTTGATGGAAGACCAGTTGCAATGTTGCAAGGCTCTTATGAAGTGGTCTCTAGGAAAATTTTTGTTAGAGCGGGTTTGTAGAAGGGAGGGAGAGTTAATTATATTAAGTTTTTGCCTAAGGATAAAAGTGGGGCTATTGTCGCTCAGAGTTTGGTAGGGTGCCACATTGATGGGCAGTATTTGGTTGATTTTTGAATATCCAATCAAGTACAGATTCTCTTTTTGTGGCCTTATAAATGTGTGTGGGAGTATCTACAAGTTGGGTGAAGTTATATAGGTTAATGTGGTGGGTGGGGGTGGAAGAATGGATGGAGTTCCAGTCAATGTTTACATCACCTAGCCTGATAGTTTCTTGAGGGAAGGAGTATGAGGCCCAGTGAAGTATGGATTCTAGGGTGGTTAAGTTATCATCCGGGGGTATATAGATACCCAGTAGTTTTGGTGCTTATGTTGGTTAAGGGAGAGCTTTGCAAATAGAGTCTCTGCATTGTTGAAGTTGGGGGAATCTTTTTGGAGGAGTTGGAGTTGTAGGTTGGTTCTGTGAAGTAGAGCTAAGCCTCCGCCTCTTTTATGTAGCCAGGTTGCCCTGAGAATGTTATACCCAGGTGGAGTGATGGAATTATCTTTAATATGTGGTTTAAGCCATGTCTCTGTGATGAGAATAATATCAGGGTTATATAAGGAGATGTCAGTGTGAAGGTCTTCTATTTTATTCATGATACTGTGGGTATTCATATTTAGTATCAGTAAGTCAGTGGGTTTGTGCTTAGCTGGATAGTGATGGATGCATGGCTTATTAGCAGAGGTTGCTGACCTGGGGTTGGGTGAATGTCTCCTCCTAGTAGTAGCTGGGTAGTTATACAGGTGATAGTTGTTAGGTATTGGATGACTAGGTAGTGCAATTGTAGACTTGGTTGCTTTTTAGATGGATAGAAGTGGTACATAGGAGGGGCATGGTATATGGGGGGTTGGGTGTATATCATGGTGTATATTCTTGCATGAGTGTGGGTGATACTAATGTTGTGGGTTAGGGTGGGAGATTTGGGGTGGATGCAGTGAGTGATTGTGAAGAGATAAGAGGTACTGATGGTGGCTATGGAGAGGCAAGTGAATAGGGAGGGTAATCCCAGGAGGGTATTGTGGAGATGAGACTGGGGATAATTGGACATAGTGGGAGTGAGGTTGTGCAGTTAGAGGAGGTATTTATATTTGGTGAGGGTGTGAGTTGTGTGAGTAGGATATATGGGTGTCGATATTGTACTGGTACATGGGCTAGAGTGATGGGAAGTTGAAGGGTGTGTGTAGATGGTGCTGATGGATGAAGGGAGGGTCTTAGTAAAGGAGGTTACCTATAAATTCAGAGTATGTAGGAGTGGTTGGGAACTGGGGGCAGAGTAGGGGAGCAGAATGAGCCAGTAGGCTGAACGGAGCGGGATGAGCCAATCAAAGTATGTTCAATTTAAAAATAAAGTATCAGTAGCTCAGACATCACATCTATAATGTTAGTCTTTTTTTTGTTACCAATGCTTTTTTTATTTTTTAAAGGAGTGAAAGTCCTTTTTAATTTTACCAGTTGGATGCCCTAAGAAATACCTTGTCTGAGGGCTGAGAGAGAGAGAGTGAGTCAACTATTGTTGAGTCAGAGACAGACTGGGAGGGTAATAGGGATATATCACATAGAAGACGAAGAAAAAAATAAACAGGCAAATGTTTCTTTAGAGACTGGAAGGGCTAGAATTACACTTTAGTGTGGAGTGTTTTACAGACGTTAAGTGCAGAAACCAGAATGTGTGTACCTGGGGGAGGGGGTGACTCAAATGTCTAAGGTTGAAAGTGATTGAGTCAGCCAATGCTAATGTTGACTCAGAGACAGACTGGGAGGGTAGTGGGGATATATCATATACCAAAAAAAGATGGATAAATGTTTCTTTAGAGACTGGAAGGGCTAGAATTACAGTTTAGAGTGGAGTGTTTTTACAGACTTGAAGGGTAGAAATCAGAATGTTTCTACATAGGGGGACTGAAATCCCTGCTGCTGGCTCATATATTTATGTTCAGTACATTATGAATTACAGTAAAAAACACAACCTACTAATGCCTTTTGTATTATAATGAGACATACACTTAGGTTCTGCAAGGTTCTTCATTGCAGTTGGATGTCCCACTTGCTTTACTTATGTTAGTGGTATTTGCCACAGGATAAGTGCCACAAATTCTATAAGACACAGCTGGCTTGGGGAGATAAACTTGTCATGAGACCAGCAGTTGTGGATTCCTAGTTTAAAGATGGCACTTGTATATATGTTTATACTTTCCTCTAGGTTACTGGAAGTCATGTCTGGAACTTGCACTGCTTCTTTCTGAACATCTACAATACTTTTCCCAGCCTGTGTTTTTTTCCTCAGCTTTTGCAGTTGATTTTCCTCCACGTTCCTTTATATTTATTTTTTCCTGTAATCTAGGCAGTGCACTTACTAGTCAGTTACTGAAGTTTAGGCAGAAATCTGGGTCAGCTGGCTTTCTCTGCTAAGTTTCTGTTTTCAGACTGGGAGAAACAGAATTTAAGATGTTAACTCAGTGTGCAGCCATCTTGGAATTTCTTGCATTTGGTCTTTTTTACATCTGTGCCTACCTGTATATTGCACTTTCTGTCTTCCTTGATGACTTCTTTACCTTCCTGCCTGTTGCTGCCTTTATTTTTCCCTTTTTTAAGTGTTCTCTCCACCCCCTTGTACCTCATTTTAATGGAATAGTCATCCTGCTATATCACTGCACTATGGATTTCACAGAGAGAGGCAGAATCAATAAGAGAAAGTTCTATCTTTTTTGTGCCTCTCCTTCATTAAACTAATTCAAATCTCTGATCGTCAATCCACTTTCTGAGCTAGGCACAGGAGTCTTGAATCTTCTGCTTTCTGTCTGTACTAGCATTTCGCGCTGGTAGCACCTCTGAAAAGGCCACTATTTACCCCGAAGTTGTACTGTTCCTCACTGTTTTAGGTTACAGGATTCTGAGCTTACAGAAGTTCTCTCTGTCTGTCAGTGGCAAACATTTGTTTTGCAAAGTTTCCCTCAATCATATCAGTGCAATCAGGCAAACAGATTTGCTCAGGCATGATTGTATGCAAAATGTCCTGAACAGAGATGTCAACCATGCAACATAATGCTGATCTTTTATGCCCTTAGGTCTGCTGATTTTCCTGACACTGCACAATTAAAATGTTATTCTCTCACAAGTCAAACTGTTAGAAACAAAACATTATCACACTACATCATTTTTCCTCTTGTCTAGTGCATACTTCACATATTTCCACATGCACACTAGCTGCTGAAAAGAAAGCAGTCTTCAGATATGCACACACATTTCAAAGCTGTGTTCCCCTTATCCGTCAAATGGCCTCAGTGCATTCTGTAATAAGTTCCCTTCTCTGTGCCTTATCTGTCAAATGGCATCAGTACATTTTGCAATAAGTTCCCTTCTCTGTGTATTATAAAACTCAGTGCAGGCACAGTTTAATAACCTACCATGGTGCTAATACAACTCTTAATAGGATCATAAGTCTATACTAGGCTAATGACTACAGGGGCCTGTGTAGGTTTAGTCATAAATCTCAGTTATATATGACAAGTTTAGGGACCTTAAGATTATTCTAATAGGTCTATGTAGACTAGGTCTTGGGATGTCAAGCATTTGCAGACTGCCTCTTCCCATTGGGGACATAGGTGACAGACCAGGGATGAATTTCCAATTTCCCATCCAAAGGTCCAAATTATACTTAGGGAAGAGCTCTGCTTCACATAGAATGGATGCTTGATCCAGGTTAAGAGGCATGCCTGTCTGTCATACTTCTCAACTGTCCAAATTTATTTCTCATATTTCTGGTCTTTTCTTCATGAAAATCTGTGGTTTTCTGGCAAATCACTGAGGACTGAGGTCACCAAATTATGACCTACATTTGAGTTTCTGAGTTCATTTCCTTCAGAAAAGGCATGCTAACACAAAACCTTTTATTCTAGCAACATTGTAATTTTTAATAGCAATATTTAAAATGTGTCCCTATTTTGGGCCTTTGTCCATACATTATTTTTGGTTTTGTCCAGATTTCTCATGTCAGGAACTGTCCCTCCAACATATCCTGTTTATGTTGCAAACAAAGTCAAAATTCTTAGATCAGGTATTTTTGATGCTCTTTGTTTTGCAGATATGCAGAAGGTACATCAGAGTGGGAATCAAGGATGCCTACTGTGTCAGGCAGAGATCATCTCCCCCCCAGCATTGTGTAGTAGACACAGTATAGGGACAGTGCTTTGAGGCAATCCACAGAGGACATGTTGTTTACTCCCTGTATTCTTTTTGTAAGGAACCTCTGTGGACATTCCAGCTGTTGCATGTGCCTGGTCAAGTACAAACCAAAGGGGGTGCTGTACTCAATGACTGGTATAATAAGAGCCAAATACAGTGGAACAATGAATTCCATGGACCAAAATGCCACACCCTTGCTTTGTGCAACATAGAATGATTTCCATACTACCATAGACACATGATATTTGAAGGCCAGGTTACTTTCTACATGCATCTCCAAATCTCTGACAGCTGAATCTACTCTTAGGGATGTGGTAGTTTCTGTGGGTGGCAAACTTCCCAAAGGATACTGTTATGCATTTCTTGGCATTGAGTTTTACTCTGTGGCTGTGGCACCAGTTATTTGTCTGAGTCATCACTTCTTAGAGGATATTTATCAATTAAGGGGATTCTATGACTTCACCTAGTTTGCAATTATCACCAAAATTGGTCAGCCAGATACTGACCATGACTTCAGAGACATAGATGTGAAAAAAGGACTGGACCCATCACAGAGTCCTGTGTGTCTGTGCTAGTGGCTGGCCTCTTTGTGGAGATGAAATCCCCTATCTAACTTCTTGTGTTTTGAGAGCCATCTGGCTAGCTATTGAATGACAAAGGGGGTTGTACCTAATTTGATGAATTTTGTTACAATAACTGAGTGAGGTATTGCATCAAATGCATTGGCAAGATCAAAATGGAAAGTATTCAATATGTTGCCCTCATCTGCTGCCATGCTGACCTTTGGAAAGTATTCAGTATTTTGCCCTCATCCGCTGCCTTCTTGCTGACCTTCTCAAAGTCGGCACCTGTCCCATGAAGAAACAAAGCTAGGTTGGATCTAGTCTAAAGATTTCCTATGACATTGTTCATTATTTTTATGATAATGTTTTCATGGCTTTACATATGAGACATGTCAGGCTTATGGGTCTGTAGTTTCCAGGGTTCATAGATGGCCCACCTTTGTGCAGAGGGATGACCAATACAGTTTTCCATTTGTGTGTCATGAAGCCTCTCTAGAGACTATGGTTAAATAGTGATTCTAGTGGTCCTGACTCCTGATAGATCATGATGCCTTATTTAGTAGGCATTCTGGGATATTATTAGGACCTATTGATACTGTATTCTGAGCCTTAGAAAGTGCACCAAGGACCTGCCCTCTAGTGATAGCTGGGAAGGGGGGGTTATCTTTGATGGTATTTCCAGAAGGGTAGCTGGGGGGGGGGAGAGGGGTAAGATTGGAGGTAAATCTGTTTGCTATTAGATTTGATGCATCTTTTGACTCAGTGTAGGTGGCTCCATTTATAATTAGCTCTGCACATTGCTGTGTACTGCCTTTGAGGTTTGTGACATAGCTAAGTAATGCTTTGTGGTTGTCCTTGGCCTGCGTGGCTGTGTTTACCTCAAATTTGGCTTTGGTACACTTGAGTTGTCCTCTGAATTGCTTGTTCAGATTGATGAGAGATTTTTTTTTATTGCACTGGGTGTTGCACTTCATAATTTTTGCCATGGATTTATTGCTTTTTGTAGTACCACCAATTTATATTCAGATTCTACCAGGGAGGTTTGTTTTGTGTTTATTATTGCTGCCTCTATGCATCTATTGATATGATTGTACAGGGTTTCTGTGAACAATTTCATAGAGGCAGCACTGTTCTCAGGGCTTAGTGGGCTTGAAGTTTTGACAGGTTATCACCTAATTTTTAGGAAGTTTTCCTTAGAATATTTCCTAATGCTCCAGGGTTAGCAGGAGTCTTGGGTTTGTTTTTATTTTAAAGGAGACAGCTTATAGTCTGACCACACTAGAAGGACACTACACTAGTGGGGTGTAGCATTCTTCCATGTTATTGAAGACCAAATCCAGTTTGTTCTCACCCCTAGTGTGCATATGAATTATCTGGACCAGGGTGTTTGTGTTGACAAAGTCCAGGAATCTCTGGGCTTGCACATTTGGCTTCATGTAAGAGTCCCAGGTTGTAGGATACTTAAAGTCACTTATGATTATTGTATTAGGTTAAATGGTGAGTGACTGCACTTAGACTGAGTATGTGTTATGAGTTTCCTGGATCATAGCGGGGGACCTGTAGCTTGCAAGGATATAGTATTGACTTTGCCTATGGTGATTTGGATGTGGAGAAGCTCAAGCACATCTTCCTGTTTGAAAAGCCTTGAGGTATGATTGTTTTTGATGTAAATCAATACTTCTCCACCCTAAGCTCCTGCCTGGGCAGTATCCATACCTCCCAACCATGCCAAATTACTTTGTTTTTACAAAGTTGTGGGGTTCAAATGAAGGGGTTGGCACCCCTTCATTTCCGATTTTCTTTTGTTTTTTGATTTTTCATGCTGTTAGAGCTGACATCATCATGTGTGCGATGATATCAGCTCTGTCAGGGCTACCAGCCTGATGGAATTGAGCTCAAAGAGCTCACGCATTTCCGTGGTGGTAACACAACATTTTATTCTAGCAACTTTACAAAATTATACAAGCAATGTTTAAAATGTATCCCTGGTAAGTCCCTAGCCATCACCACTTTTGAGCTTCATCCAGGTTTTTTTCTGCTAAGAGTTGAGAGCTATGGAGAGAAGTGAGAACTGAATTTGTATTCCCCCATTATTGGCTTTGTTTGTCCAGGTTTTATGTGATAAGAGGTTTAGAGCTATGGTGAGAAGTGAGAACTGAATTTGTATTCTTCCATTATTGTCCAGACAAGTGACAAGTGTACCTCAGGGTTCAGTCCTCTTTTTTTGGCATCTACTTCTCTGAAGTACAGGCCAACACTAAGGGACTCTGGCTAACAAAGTTCCCAGATGACTGCAAACTGGGAGCCATTGTTAAATCCCCAAATGATGTGGATACTCTACAAAAGGGCCTTACAGAAACAGATGCTTGGTGCCAGAGCCATGAGCTCAAGCTCAATGCCAAGAAATGTATAGCTATCCCCGTTGGGAAAAAACGTGTACCCGTAAATTACTATATAGGTGGCAGTACACTAAACACCGAAAGTGTGTTAAGAGACTTAGGGACACAGGTGGACAGTGGTCTCACCTTTGATAACCACATCACCACAACAGTCAGGAAATCCTTCTATGTGGCACACCTCATCACTAAGGGCTTTTCATCCAGAAAAAAGGAGGTCATTTTCCCACTGTACTCATCCCTCATTACACCCATTATAGAATACAATGCCCTGTTTGGTATGTACCTCTCAAGACATCTGCAACAACTGGAAAGGCCTCAGAAATACCTCACTAAAAGAATCACAGGCCTAAAGCAGATGCCCTATGCTGACCGCCTTAAAAATCTCCAGCTATACTCTGTCGTATATCATCTATTCAGAGGTGATCTCTGCTTAACATACAAGGCCATGTCAAACCCAGAGCTGTTGGACATGCTACACTTAAAGAAATCCCAATCCCTCAGAGCCACATGCTCCAGGGATCTAAACCTTGTCATCACAATAAACAAAACATGCTGGAGGGGATAGGTTCCTGACCCAGAGAGTCCCCAGATTCTGGAATAGATTGCCCATACATGTCAAGCAGAGTGCCTCTTTGGCCCTCTTCAAAAAGAACCTTGACAATTGGATGGGAGAAAGGAAATTCACCCCGGGATCATGTCAGTTGCCCTGCTAGACAGTGGTCCAGGGAAGTAAATAGTGTGGGAAGAAATAGCCAGGGAATTGTTATGGCTAGGCTTGTATAGGCCCTAGGGCTGATAGCCTAGTACAACCTATGAACCTATGAAGAGGGTGAGAGCTATGATAAGAAGTGAGAAATGAATTCACTAAATGATAGCCATTAAGTTTCAGTCTTCCTATTTTTCAGGAAGCTGCTGATTTGGCATAGTGGTATGTTGCTCTGACTATAGTGCATAGGGTCCTGGCTTCAAGATTTGCCAGTCAAATGCATGGTGGTAACACAACATTTTATTCTAGCAACTTTACAAAATTATACAAGCAGTGTTTAAAATGTGTCCCTGGTTTTTGATCTTTTGTCCCCCCCCCCCACAAAAAAATAAAATTGAAGATAAGTGCGAGAAGCTGTGCAAGATGCCTATGGCTTACACTACTGTCATTCTATTTATAGTGTGGGTGTGGAAGTAGACTTTTATGATGGAAATGTTCTGAATTGGACAGTTTTGTCATTACTGGTTCATGCATTTTGTTTCATTGCCTACAGTACAGCCTACTGGAAAAATGTTCAAACAATAAATTTAAAATGTGCTCTAACAAGTGTGTTGTATTATACAAGGGATATAATTTAATAAAGACAGGAAGGTGTATCAAAGAAAGGAACACGTGTATGTTTCTTGTTTTGTGTGCAAGGGAGGCAATGATTTGAAAACAGCCCAAAGGTAATCTTTATTTACCACTACCCAAATGCATTTTCTTTGAATGTGGTGTGGGTTTCAATGCTGTTTCAATGAATGTGAGTTTCAAGGGCAGAGAAGTTTTAATGCCAAGTCTATTTTCATTATGAGACAGTATTTCTTTGTTTACCAGATGTCTATTAGTGTTTGTGCATTGTGTTGTAAAATGTAAAAATAAAATCGAAATAATCATTGTAGAAGTAAAGCAATATGTGCACATTAGTGTTTATGGTAAATGGGGTGAAATAGCCAGGTTATAGGACATTGGAATGGCTGCAGGGAGATTTTGGTACCATATTTTGGTTGTCCTTCAGTTTGCGTTTGAAAGTTGTTATTTCACAATTCCATTGAAGTAGGTGGGGTTACGTAATTATGTATGCAAATTAGATGTTAATCAGCATGCAGATTTGTACCTATTTTTCATGGACCTTGTCCAGATTTTTGATGTTTCGAGGTAGAGAGGCATGGTAGTATCTTATTTAAATATGTGGAAGGAATTGTAGCCCTGCACTGCTGGGCTACTTGCCATATTTAAACTATGTCTGAGTAACTATACAAACATCTGCATTTTTCAAGGTGAGGAGAGTTTGCAGGGAGTGGATTTTCTTAGTTATGGTCCTGTCATTGAACAGTAACACCCTTCAATTTTCTAGGATTGGTTTTGGGATGTCAGAAGTTTTGTCAGTTTAGCATTGCCTAAAAAAATGCACAGTGTGGGGTGGGGGGGGGGCAATGTTTTTGCCAATATTCAAAAGCCTACAGAGGACAGGTGCAGACCAACCTCCCTGGTCTTGACAATATCCATTCATGGTGACAGATATTATACCACCTTGGGGAGACACCAAAAATTAATCCAATTATTAAAGTCAGTCATCGGGTGGCCACGGTGGTGCAGCAGTTAGCATTGCCGCCTCACAGCAAGAGGTTCTCCAGTTTGATTCTCGGCTGGGGTGCCTTCTGTGCGGAGTCTGCATATCCTCCCTGTGATCGCGTGAGTTTTCTCTGGGTGCTCCGGTTTCCTCCCACATCCCAAAGACATGCTGTAGGTGGATTGGGCACTCTAAATTGGCCCTAGGTGTGAGTGTGTGTGTGTGTGCCTTCTGTGGAAGGTTGGGCGCCGGGCTTTGAAGAACCCACCATTCATCTTTAATCAATTTTCCTTTACACCATACTCTTTTCCTCTTCTACCATTCCTGCCACCCACTGCCTATCCTACTCCATGTCTAACACTAGGGGTATTAGATTTATGAAAATTTTCCTGGAGCTTTAGAAGTCATGCTGTCTTGAGAAGAGGTCATCTGAGGTGAAATGTCAAAAACTGCCATGTCCTTAATGATGAACAATAGATTTATAACAGTAGTAGGTCTACATCAAGTTTTTAATTTTAAGCAGGAATACCCTGATGGTGATAGGCTGCCTTACCCAATTAATGTTATTAATTCTTATCTACTTTGTCTTAAAAAGTTTAAGTTGTTAGTTTAATTTGTTCTGCTGCTTTAGCCTTCCTTACTAATGCACCATGATGGGGACCAAAGTTGTTTTTCCTTCGTTTTTAAAAAGACTCATAAAACTGGTTTCAAGTGATATTCAAGAAATCTGGTTTGATTTAGTGTTTTCCCTAGGGCACAGGTACCATTCAGTCGCAGGGTAAAATGGGATCGTGAGAATCATTTCACTGAGTATAGATAGTTAAAAAGCAGACAGATATGTAGGAATGTTTATATGATATGGCTTTTGCATTTCTTAAGAAGCATATGAATAACAGCAGGGCAACTGAAAAAAATAATGGTACTTGTCACCAGCTGCAAGGATGGTATCCAGAGTCTCAAGAAAACTGTTTACTATTCCAGAAAAAATCAACATTCTTCACTATTGAACTTTCTTATCATTAGGATGCAGTCGTACCAGGATATCCTTTTCCTCTCCTTCATGGTTTTAGAAATAGAGTAGGAGTTTCAGAACTCAGGTAATTGTGGGTGTTGGGGGGGGGGTCCCTTTTTTATCCAAGCTGACACTGTCTTTAATAGTAAAGACCATATGAAGATGCTGGTGGCAGAAAGACCTATGTCCACCTGAATGCAACCACAGAGTTCCAAGAATATAAACCACTCCTCAGTAATCTTGCCTTGCTCTATTGTGAGCAAGGTTTCCATCTTAAATTACATGGGGATGTTAGGAAAATATTGGCAACAAAACTTTATTCAGTGTGGAAACATGAGTAGAGGTCCAAATGTACCATTAATGATATCCATTTCCTATTAAGTGTGGGTAAATAGATGCATTTTCAAATACTGCAATATTTTTTTTTTCTAAGCTTACAGACAAGCTACAGTGTAACTCTGTTATGCTATAGGCCTGTCCTCTCTCTTTCATCCTTTGAATTTTTTATGTTGTATGCTTGATATTACCAGTAAATTGCTGTAACAAGATGACTTCGCTATCCTACAGGAAGGATTGTCCCAAATAAATAACTGATACAAAAATCATGGACTAAAGCTAAATGCCAAAAAATCCATTATATCCATATCCAACCTTTAGGAAGTCATCTACCCCAGGGAACTACCACATTCACTATGCCCACAACAGTTGACCCAATTGTTTGGGATTTGGGAACTCATGTAGACAGTGACCTAACTTTTGAACAATGTGTGTCTCTTGTAAGAAAGTCCTTCTATATTGCAAAGTTTATAAACAAATAGATTTTGTATAGATCTAGGGATGTCATTGTCCCCATTTGCTCATCCCTAATTAGGCCAATAATTGAATATAATGCCTCCTTTGGTATGAATCTGTCCAGACAGATTCACTTTAGAACATTGAAAGCCCATAACTGAAATTCAAAACACTGAGACCAAAATCTTGAAAATTCAAAACACTGAAAACTCAAAACATTGAATCCCATAACATTGAAAAAACATAGAAAAAACATTTAATATATGCCAACACAACTACATACAGAAACAAATAAAAAACAAACCATATTACACTTCTCCATTATAAGCAGGGGCAAGCACCCCTGCACCCCCCATGGGGTGCTGTGCACCCCTGCTACTTAAATATATAAACTCTAAGATCGCACTACACAGAACAAAATGGTCTAACATACTATTCTGCATTTCATGACTGTCTGTTACATTTGCAAAAAACTATCCTCAACCTTCTCCTAGGAACACTACTTCACTGTTAAAACATTACACATTACTCTATATCTGTGCGATACTTACCGGAGTTTCATAGGTAACCTTAGTTATGTTCCCTTCCTACTTCCTATCTACAACATAACACATCTTAGTGTAGTTTAGTCTAGTGGGATCTCAGCATTGATATATTTAATTAGCAGGGGGTGTGGGGGGTGCAGTCTCCCACATGGGAGGTGCAGGGGAGCTTGCCCCCCTGCTTATAGTTGAAGAAGTGTAATATGGTTTATTTTTTATTTGCTTCTGTATGCATTTGTGCTGGAATATAGTACATGCTGATTTCCTATGCAGTTTCAGTGTTATGGGATTCAATGTTTTGAATTTTCATTGTTTTGAATTTTCAAGATTTTGGTCTCAATGTTTTGAATTTCAGTGTTATGGGCTTTCAGTGTTCTAAAGTGAATCCGTCCAGACACATGCAACTACTGGAACACCCAGAGAGATACCTTACTGAAAGGATACAGGCCTAAACAACATATGCTACATGGACTGACTCAAAGCCTTGTCACTATATTTGGTATCCTACAGATTGCTAAGGGGTGACCGGTGTCTGGCATACAAGGCATCCTCTGACCTATTATTGATGGATTTACTGCACATCAGCAAGTAAAATGGCATCAGAAATACTCAATTTAGCAATCTAAACCTCTTCTGCAACATCAATAAAACGGTTTGGAGGGACAGGTATATCTTGCAGAGGATACCACTGCTCTGGAACAGATTTCCCATCCACATGAAACAAAATCCATTCCTGTCTGTATTCAAGTGCAACCTGGATCTATGGATAGGAAACAGAACATTTACCCCAAGACTGCCCCCTGTACTTCTAATGGACAGAGGCAGCTCCTAAATGCTTTATTCCATGCATAGGTGTCCAATTATCTATGTTATGATCCCAGTTATTCTAATTAGGGTCGTATATAATTAGTGACCATGGGATGGGTAAGGCCAATTTATAATCAAATGGGATTTGTTATTTTGAGAACAAAAATGATTTATTATTTTATTTTACATTTGTTGACCGGGATTGTCCAACTGAGCTGAAGAGCCCTTTTTAGCGGAGGCCTGGGGAGAAAAGCTCCCACATATTATACAATTTCATTATAAATTAACATTAAACAGCAATGTTACAGGATTATTAAAAGGCATTAAGTAGTAATACAATGTTATACAGTGTCAATAATCAGGAATATAGCATAACTATTTCAAGATGTATAAAAATAAATATGTCATTAAGATGAGTATAGTTTTTGGGGTAAGTGGTTAAAAAAGACAGTTTTATCATGATATAGTTGTATGAAGGCAAGACAATTACAATAGAATGTTTCTCTGAGGCATTTTGCTTAATAGATTTTAGAAGACAGTAGAAAGACTAGTCAAGGAAGATTAGAGAGAGCTATTGAGAAGAGTGAGTTAAGGGCAGAAAGTAGATTAAGGTAGGGAAATTTAAGGAGGGAGAGTGCAGTGCCTTCTCCTGGAATATTCCTTTGATACAATCCCATCACTATATATACACACAAACCAAGTACCAATTAATTAATTAACTAATTAAGAGCTCAATTTACAAAAAATTCATAGACTTTTTGAAATTGCACTTAGCCACATATACAAAATTGTACATGTGATTATACACACATTTTTATAAAAAAAATATATCTTTTTATATAAAAATATTTTTGAACAATTCTAAATACATACATTTTTCCTATTTTTAAACAATCAAATTATTATCTAAATTCATTCCATTAGGAAACAATGTATGATAATTAATAATCATCCTACTCCCAAGTCTATTTAATTCTCTTTTAAAATGTCCTGTTACCATTCGGTCGTGCTAGAACACTGAATTACAAACTGCTATGTGAACCCATGTTTGGACAAGAAATGGGTAGCTACTGGGCTTTCTAACTTCTGCCTCCTAACATCACCTAAGTGTTCCAAAATCCTGACTTTAACCTTCCTAGTTGTCTGTCCAGCATACCAGAATGTGGGATGACACCCCTACATTAAAAAAAAAAAAAAAAAAAAAAGTGTGTATAATTACGTTTACAATTTTGTATATGTGGGTAAGTGCAATTTCTCAAAGTCTATGAATTTTTTGTATATTGGGTTCTTAATTAGTTATATATAGTGATGGGATTGTATCAAAGGAAAATTCCAGAAGGTGAAAGGCCGAGGTATCAGAACTGTGAACTGTGTTAATAAAAGAATCAATTTTGTCCTTTGGAGTGGTCTCCCTTCCTTAGTGGATTTTGTGTCTTTTGGAGTCATTTCTTTGGATGTGTATTGGATTATACAATGTTTTCTGTCTGTCCATCTTCCAGTTCAGTGTTTGAAGACCTTAATAAGGAACAGTGAAGTTAAAAAATAATAGGGGGGGGGGGCAGACTGCATGCTTCTAACAAGCGAACAGTTTCATAAAGTGTATTTTGGGTAGGCATGTGATACACTGTTCTTTCCTAAACTCCAGTCTGTAGTCAGATTCATAAACATTTTTCAAGCATACCATTACAGTGTTTACACTATTATAACAGCAAATGTTGCTTGGCCCTTGAGCAGCCAGTTTATTAACTTCACTGGTGTAGGCAGGCAGGTCAGGTCCAGCTAGGCACCATTAGGTCATTGAAATGGTAAGACTGCTGTAGTGAGGAGCCATAGGAAACAGACCCAAATGAACACAGTGAAGCTTGTTTTTTTGGAACAAGAAGTTTGGTGCCTGGAGTCTGATCACTTGCTGCTGTTAACTTCACACTGGAAAATAACCTAAAAGCCTTGCTAAATAATGAGACTGAGGATATCCATAACCATCCAATCACCAATAAATGAAAACAGAATCAACATCTTCTGAAAAGAGATTAAAGGCATCTCTGTCTTGTTATTGCTATGGGGGTATCCATTATAAGAAACAAGACAAGCTTGTTACGATTATTTTAAATATTGTAAATGGAACTGCTGATGTTGGTTTACTAGCAATAAACAGACCTTTAAAAGAAAACAGCATTACAAAACACTATAACCTTCAGCTGCAAATGAGACTTTTTCTTTCCCTTTTCTTTTTTCCCAGCTGTTCAGCATGTTGCATTCACATAGGTAAATATGTATTATAACGATTTGAATGCCAAATGGTACATTTTGGATCGCCTTCTGATTATCGCAGTTGTGGAACTCTTGCCTGTAATTCTTGTGCTGGTTGAGAAATAAGATGGACTGAAAGAAATCTGTAACAACACTGAATGGTGTTGCAGAAAATGCTGTATTTAGGAGGAGACCAGTATAGGTTATTCCAAATTCTGCAGTACTATTAACTATGAACGGACATGTAACTGGATGCAGTTTTAAAACAGAAGGTTAGATGGCCTTCAGCCTACAAATGTGGTTACTGACGCAGTGCACCACATGCAGTTTATAAAATAAAAGGTGTTTAAATGCATAAGGAGATGTATTCTAAATGTGTATTATCCAAATAACAAAGCAAATCACTGATGGATATTCAGACAGATTGATAAGAGAGCCATGCAGCAAGAAACAGTGCAGTGTTCACAGCACAATGTCAGCCAAAGCCAGTTATGCATTTCTAAGTGTGGGAAATGCTCATTTTTGCAGAAGTCAGGCAGGGCCATGAAAGAGTCACAGCTTTTCTAACAGCAGCAGCTCTACTACCTCACTATCAATGTTTTCTCCGTCATGAGACTCAATGGACATGTGACATAGAAGTTATTTACTTGGCAGTCTGCACATTCTCACACACACATGCAAAAACAGAACAAAACATCTCAGGGGATGCAACACATGCACTGTGTGCAAACTACAGAAGGAAACCACAGTAGCAAAGCAGTTTATTATAAAGATGGATAAGAAAGGGAAGAGAGAGCATGATCCAAATTAGGGAAAGGTAAACAGAACAACCAGAAAAATATACTGTGAACAGACAGGGGTAGAGAGAAGGAAATTTTTATTTTTTTAAAAAGACACCCATTTTTCTTTTATTTCTTAACAAGGGAAGAGGGGATGGTAATAAGGTTAATACGAGTAGAGGAAGAACGGTAAAGAGAAGGTGTCAGGGATATGTGAACAAGCACATACACTGAAGGACCAACGAAAGGTGGGAAGACAAAAGGGTGGGGCGACAAAGACAAAGGGTGCACATGATGTGCAGGATTAAAAATCAAAAGGAGGATAGGAAGAAAAATACTAAGGGGGAATTTCTATGATGGGGCTAGGGAGTGGTAGATTGGGCCTACCAGATCAGCCCAGAAGCAATACCCACCCCCAAGTTAGTTACCTCTGTGGCTGATATCAGGGAGGACACAGCCACTGGTGGCCCAATGGTTATGGCCAGACACATGACTCTACAAGCCATGTAAGGAGATAATCCAAGCTAATAATCCAAGCATCTGTCACTCCACCTTGGTGCCTATCTCCCACTGCATTTTCCACCAAACTAACCAAGCAGGCTTCTGCATTCCACCCTCAGAAGAGAAGTTTTCATACCCTCCTGAGAGGTGGCTACAGAAGCCACTAGCAAGACCTCCAGGTCACCTTCCACTAAGCAACCTTCATCATCCTGCAATGAGATAGGCCTGGGGATCACTTGGGACTGAACTTGAGTGTGAAGGTGGTTGCAGGATATGTTGACAGCTGCCTCACTAATGCTTGTATCATGGATGAGCCTATAAAAAATAAAAAAAATGGGAGGAAAAAAAAAAACAACAGAACAAAATAAAGACAAATAGAGCATAAGAATGTGAATTACAATGGAATGTCATATCATATCACACAATCCCCACCCATATACTGCAAGGACCCTGATGCCTGGCTCATCTCCACTGGCAGGCAGACTGATTTATCTCACTCTCCTGGGGTACTGCAAAATAGAAACAGAATAGAAACACATTAGCATATCTCTAGCAAATGAATAATAAAAAAACATTTTCATCTAACAGGCTGATATAACATTGCCAGTTTAACACAATCCAGTTTAGAAAAAACAAATGTCTCCTTCTCTCTAACTACTACTTCTTCTTCCCACTGGCAGAGAAGGTCTGGATGGCACCTCCATAGGTCACTGTATTAAAGGTGACACTAATCACCAGAGTGAGGGATGCTGGTGGCACCACTTGGCTCTCTGTCAACTGACTGCCATACAGCCACCATATAAATTGAGCATACCACCAGGCATTCTTTATGTTTGTTATACAGAAGGTCCAGGTGAATCCTGCACTCCTTCTTGCATGAAGCTGTTGCTCCTCTAAAAGCAGTGCCTGAAGATGTCATGGCCATTTTGGACGTATGAGTCCTGTAAAAAATGGATGGGTGTGGCACATTGCCATATGTAGTGGACAATACACGACACACGTTGATGGACAATATTACAGTGTGGTGCTTTTTTCCCAACATTCACTAGTGCGGCCAAAACAGACATAAGGAGGATTATAAGGAGGAATTGCATGACCACTGTGCATGGTAACACTGCGCTAACAGGAAATGTAGTATCAACCCAAGATACTTTCATGCTACTCACTGACAGCAGAAGTGCCAAAGAAAGCATCTGTAGTACTCCATTACAACTCCTACCTTTTCAGACAGCTGCAGAAAATCCATCAGTTTCCACAGCTGTCCACTAATGATCTGCCGTAATAAACATCTAGTAATCACAGGACTGCCATTTCTAATTCCAACATGACTGCCAGGATCATTACAAGTATAAAGTATCTCTACAGTTGTTTGTGTTAAAGCAGGTCTATCATTTGCAGAGTCCTAATGTTTTACCCTTCACTTAGGCCATGCACTCACTGTTGCCTGCTGCATAAAGGATGGTAGAACATACATTGTTAAGGCTGCCAAGAGCATTAGGCACAAAGTAATGGGGCATGCTATGCTCAGAACCATACACAAATCTACTGGATACCAATTCTGATACATTTAATGATAACTTTATCTCCCCCATTCCTACTGTTCAGTCAACCTCATCCATTCACCTTGTCAGACATTTCTGGCCTGTCTCTCTTCTTCATGTACTCTTCCCACTTTTATATTCTTTTTACCTTATGAAGCATCTACTAAAAAACTCTTATCTCTTTACATTAAAAATACTATTCCTCTTTTTTAAATAAGAATTCTTAATAAATATACATAGTACAGAAGATTTGTTATAACCTCAATGAGATCTGTATTACAACTAATTTACTTACAACTAATGGTGAACCACATGGCATTTTACATTGTAGCTAGTTCATTAGCATTAACTCTGCATACTTATATAAGATATATGACCAGATTCAATAAAGTCTATATGGTCTGTTTACTCAGTAGCACGCTATTTTAGATTCAGTAACCAGCTCTACACAGTGTGTAGAGCCACGCAAACAAGGTAAGTGGCAGGCTAACTACAGCATAAGCAGCTGAATTGCATGCTAATCAACCAATCCAAGATGGAGGAGCTATTCAACAAACTATAAAGCAATTTTGTAGTCTCAGTGCTGGTTTTTCCTGCGAATTCCAAAACTTATTGGAATACAGCCATGGAAAGAACTCTACAAAGAAAGAATGTTAGGGGGCGCTGTTGCTTTAATTCATGTGTATGTGCAACAGGCTGAAGTCTATGCTGCCGCTGCTGCTAATAGGCCATGGCCAAGAAGAAGAAGAGTTTTCAGACCCCATTTAATTTATCACAGTCTACATGACATGGAAATTGTACAACACTACAGGGTGGATAGAGGCATACTAAAGGAACACTGCAATCTCTGCCATCTTCATCTCAGAGCCAGGCCAAACAGAGGGGAACCCACTCCATTGGAGACAAAGGTATGTGTAGCCCTTAGAATTTTAGCTACAGGAACCTTTCAGAGACCAACAGGGGACATGCTTGGGTTGTCACTGGCATCAGCATCAAGGATCCTCCATCAATTCCTGAATGTTATGCTACAGCATGCTTGTGACCACATATATTTTCCTTGTACTCCTGAGGGCAGGGCCACAAATATGCAGGAGTTCTACCCTGTAGCACACTACCCTGAAGTACTGGGTGCCATAGATTGCATGCGTATAGAAATTGAGGCAACACCTGGGGAACAGGGAAGGCTCCATATAAATAGAAAAGGATTCCACTCTATTAACTGCCAAGTCTTGTGTAATGCCAAGGGAATCATCTTGAACGGGTCATGCTGGCATCTCAAGCAGTTAACCATGACTCACATATCTGGCACAGCTCTCAAATGTATCAGATGTTCACTGGGGGATATCCCACAGGGCCATTTACTGGGGGATGCTGGTTATGCACTGGAACAGTGGCTGATGGCACCCATCAGAAATACACACACACCCACTAAAGAACTTCATAATGAGGCACACATCAAACCAGAAATATCATAGAGCATGTGTTTGGGTTGCTGAAGTCAGAGTTCCAGTGCCTAGATACATCTGGGGGAGCCCTGCAGTACAACTGCATTTGCCATGCTATACAACATCATCCTGAGAAAACAGCTTCAGCAAGATCAACAAGGGGAAGGGGCATACATCCTACCACCAATGACAAGGTCAACACAGCCACATGCAGGTGAGGAGTCAGAGGGGCAGCCAGCAGTTGTGGGTGTAGGCAGATGTAGGCATACTCAATATGCCCTTGCATTTGCTAAGAGGCAATGCACAGCACACTCACTCACCACCTAAGGGGCTAAAACCCTCCTCCTACGCACATACATATAGTAACATTGATGCCAGGCAATGCTCACAACCTTTGCCTACCCATGTAATGGCTGTGTACTCCTAGCATTGTACAGAGTCAGCCCTGAGCTAAAATGGTGGCAAGTGCTGGATGTACAAGGTAAGTGTTGAATCTGGAGTGTATTGTTTAATAATACGAAAGAATGGCATATCCTTCCATGTTGTTACTTGTTAATTAAGGTAAGCAAGTAAAAGGTAGGTGATTTGTACAGAAATGACTAACATGTAACAGCAGAGACTTACATGACATATATGTGTACATTATCAAGTAATAAGCCTCAGGCATCAAAGTTTCACATAGTCATACATCGCAAAAGTACTGATGGTCACTGAATGTCCTCCATTTACCACCATACATTTGTACTGGAAAATCATTAAAGAGAGAAGTTAAAAAGAAATGAGACACATTTCAGTTTCAGACTTCACAGCCCTCACAAGATCATTAACAATACTGATGCAAAAAATGTTTGATTCTGTCAACTGTCTAACTTTCTAAGACCAATATAAGTCAAAGGTACAATTACCAAATCAACATCACAAATGCAGGTTTACTAAGAACTGAGTCAGCGCTGCACCTTGAGCATCAGACACAAATGTTATGTATCCCTGAATCCAAAATATAGAAAACAGGGACATGGCACAGTTTTCTTCACTTACACAGGGTGTTGTTGGGGGGGAGGGGGGGCAGGGAGCCTAGGCTGGCACAAAAGGTCAGTGAGTGTGTGAAAGTAAGAAAAAGAAGCAGGCAGACATTTAGATGGAGTAATACATGGCCACTGAGACAAAATAAGCTTTAAGCTTCATGGCTGAACCATGTAACTGTTGTGTGTGCATCTGCATGGGTCCTCCAGGTGAAATTGGTGTGTGAGTGCTGGCATAAACACAGTCAAGCTCTTTGCTAGCTCTGCATGTTGGTATGTCAGACGGGTGAGAGCCATGCATGGGAGAAGTGGTAGTTCATCTTTGTCACACCCGACTATGAGACCTTGCTCTGCCAAGAGTTGCACTGGCATGTCCATGGCTATAGTCAGATGCAGTTCTACTACATGAACATGACTGATGCATGTTGGACAAGCTACGCTCATGAGGACACCCAGGACCATGACCCAATGAAATGCAACTTCTGAGTGTGGACACCTCAACCACTGATGGAGCAGTGGAAGTAGTGCCACTATGGGAGTGTGATTGGGCATGACCACTTTGGCTAACAGCAGATGATGTGACTGATCTATGCCCATGAGGATGCCATCCCCCTCCTAGCAGATGTTCCATCACAGACACTGCCCGTTTCAACATGTCATTCATCAGATCCATTGAATCGACAACACACTGGAGGCAAAAAAAAAAAAAAGAAGCTACACTCATATTTAGATATGCTACTAATACATGTACGAATTGCAGAAGGAGTCATTACTGGGCATATAGCGGGTGCTGCAAAGAGCACTTTTGGCTGACATCAAAGACTGAAACAATACTAATTTCATTAACTTTAATTGTACTTTGACTTAGGAATGAGGTGCATTCCTGTCATGGTATTAGAAACACAAAAAATTTGGAGAAATTAAAAAAATAGACTCAGTCACGCACGTCAGCATGTGCCACATCTACAACCCTAAGCATTTCTCTGGAGGACCTATAGGGACATGCCTGATCCTCCATGATGGCCCTAAATATACGTTGAGTGGCATGGGAGGACACACCTAAATCAGGTGGAGGAACACCCCTAAAAACCCTCCCGTGTGGCACCTCATCCACAATGTTATTATGGCCAGAGTCAACAGACATTGAAGCCACAGTAACCACACTTCTCTGATTGGGTGTCTCACCCTGCACCTGTCCAATATCTGATCACTGGAATGGGTTGGTGAAGGCCTACAGACTGTGTCCAATGGAATTCACGGGGATGGCTGAATGTCATCCTCAGTGTCAGATTCAACCTCTACATCCCTAACTGTACCTCTTGATTACCATCATCATCATCATTGTCTGCCAATATTCTGACATTAGGTAGTAAGAGTCTTATACTTCCACTATCAGGATCATCTGTGATAATACACAATAAATACAGGGAAAAAAATAACCGCTACTCTACTGTAGTCAAATGTATGCTAACAAAGTAACAGTGGTGCATACTACAGACAGTACAGTAATACACATAACAGTCCTGACACCCACATCACACATATGGATAAAAGTTATATATTTGTTTGAGCTGTTCATCACCACTGACAAAGAAGCTATTTGGCTTATTATGTGCAGTCAATGCTATGCTTCTCATGGATGATGGTCCTGGAAGAAGTTAAGCAAAAGTTAAGGACAACATCATCACAATTAACAGTAACACAGGGGTTAAAACTTTTTTGCCCTTTATATATCCATTAACTATACTTTCAACAAGAGCTTGGATGACAAGCCCAACCTAAGCCCATGTGTAATCAATCAGAATGTGTTAACTATAGCAATATGCAATTCCCCCCCACACAAACCAATTTATTGTTAAATAGAACTAACATATTGCTGTAAATATTTTACTATACAAAAATATTTAATAATTGAAATACATAAGCCTACCTGGAAGTTTCTCCTGGGATATACTTGCTGTCCCTAAAATAGTATCACCAATGTCACGGACATGCTGTTCTGCACTTCTGTGCAGATATATCCCAAAGTAGTAGTCTCTTCTGTGTTCTCCACATAAACAAGTCTCCTCACCTTCAGGTTCTCCAGTTACATAGTTGCCTTTTTGTGGTGTAGATTTTGGGCTGTGAGCACAGTGAAGGTGCAAATGAGGTGTGAACTCATTAGAATTGCTGAATCCCAAATACTTGGCTCTAGGTAGCAGATGTAAACATAGTGTAGGCAGTCTATCAGTATTTGTTGCTAATGGATTGCAACTATAAACAATTAATGGTAGGGAGAAGGAAAACATAATAGCAGTCAAACTGCCCTACCTCCAGTGGATGTCTCAGGTTAAACTTACAAAGTGTAGAAATAATTTTATCAAGGTTGGAAATGTAATTAAGCATTACACCATTCACAGGTTCTGTTCATTAACTTCCAATCTCCCCTTCATTTGTTGACAACTATATGTTATTGCCATTTACTATCCTCACACATTTTAAGAACAATGATATAGAATGCCTTACAGACTGCATGTCTCAGATTATTGGTCAGATAACACAAGAATAAGCAGCAAACACAGAGAGGTAAGACAGAGCTGCATTTTTGCAAGCAGCAGTCATAAATGGTTATGTGATCACTCAGTGCACTAAATCCAAAATTAATATGTGTACAAATAACTGTCATATGGTTTGTTAGTACTGTGGAAGATGTTGCAGTTGGTTGTATACAGAATGATTTCAGTTTCCTGCTGCAAAGCTATTTGTGTGTGAAGAGGGATAAGGTATCCTTACTGTGTTCTGAAGGTTCATTAAAGTGAGAGTTCAAATCCAGACCTATCTAAAAATATTTAATGTGTTTATTTTATAGATTGCTTTTTTCTTTCAACTACTTTTCCCTTCCATTTTTTTTTATTTTTATTTATTTATTTATTTATTTTTTGACAGTATTTGTGTGGTGTCCATCTTGGTGCAAACAAGGGAAATGAAGAAAATGAATGTCAGATTTGGCTGTTATCTTATTTCCACAATGCCCACACAGGAAGCAGATGGAACACCAAAGGTCAAAAAGGATACATTGTTGCAATTTTTGCTTTCCATCATGCAATGCTGCTAAGCAAAGTTGTGGGGTGGTTAGCAAGATTCCCCAACACCTGCAGCTATCGAACATGTGCAGACAGGACTCAGACAGTCAATAACTGAAAATGGATAAATTCAGTTAATTATGTTGGGCACCACACAAACATGCTAAGCAGTGTTGTGTAGTGGTTAACACAGAGAACTTAGGAATGAGTAGTAAATTATGGAACTTTCATACAACTACTCCTGTGGCAGCAGGTGTAAGTGTAGGGCTGGAATATAGATGGCCCTGGCTTCTAGTACAGGGTGTGCAACCTATTTTTACTGTTATGACAGTACATTTTATAGCAATGAACTGAAAAATATTCAAGTGTTATTTCAACATTCTTGTGGTAACAGGTGTAAATGTAGGGCTGCCATACACATGGTCCTGGGTTCTAATACAGGACATTCCGGACATTTTTCCTGCTATTCCATTTCCCATTATATTCACTTATAACACTTTAGATAGTGGATTTGTTATGAATTATATGTATGAGGGATAAGATACCCTTATTGTGTTTTCAGATGCATGGCTGAGGGAATACTGTCTAGTGTATTTCTGTAAGTACAATTATGCTATCTGGACTTGGATGGCCTTCACAATTAAATAAGACACATACACAACTGGATCTATGTACAAGAGCCTTGTCAAGTCACAGACATACAAGTGTAACATCTCAAACTGTCAGATGTATCTATGAATGATCCACGACTATGTCTGAGCAGCACTTCTTCTGTAGCAAAGATGGAATATCACCACTGTGAAATGAAATGCTTTGTCCAGGACCATACCTCTCAACTGTTCAGATTTTCACAGAATTTCCAGGTTTTTGCTTCATATTTTTGGTCTGTTTCTTATACAATTGTGGTTTTCTGGCAAATTACTAGCAAATCATTGAGGACTAAAGTCAGAAAATAATGGTACACATTTGACTTTCAGACTTCATATCCTTCAGAAAATTCATGCTAATGTATAATCTGTTATTCTACTCACTTTCTAAGTTTGTAAGAGCAATATTTCAAAAGTGTCCCTATTTTTAGGGCTTTGTTTCCCCATTATTTATATTTTTGTCCAGATTTCTTGCTCTAACAGAATGAGAGGTATGTTTGTTCCTTATGCCTAAGTTTGAATCATACACTTTAAATTTCAATTTTTACAAGTGTATAAAGCCTAAAACAAGTGTGTCAGGTCATGGCATGTATTCCTCCAGTGCATTTCTGCAAACTTAAGTCACCTAACAGTTAGCTTCTAGTTTTCAATATATATTTCCAAGCTATAACAAACACCCCTCAAACAAAGGTCAACTATCAGATTAGCCTTCCAATTTAAAATATTTCTTTGGTCCCTTCTTGCCACTGCTGATATCTGCTTAACATTGAGCAAACGCATTTGGCATTATTGCTCAGGTTTGCACACTACCAGTAAACACAATATAAGGAATTGGAGGAAAATAATTAATTGCCATTACTCTAGTTCAGGTGTTAGACATGTCTTGAGTTAGATTTGAAGGTGCCCAGTTAGGGCACAGAAGTGGGATGTTCAGGACTCCAGGATATTTACTGAACTCCTGGTAAATTGTCACAGCCAAAGGCTTCTGCAGGGGGACTATTTTGGCTCCCAGTAAAAGTCTGAGGCTTGGAGTAGTTTGGCTCAGGCTGTATCCAGTGCAACTGGCATCCCATGCACTGGAGAGCAGTGTAGGCATCATTTTACTGACTTTACAAAGGTGCAAGAGGGATACCCTTAACCATTGGCTGCCTTAGTTTCAAACGGCTGACATCCCACAGCAGTGTATGTATGATAATAAGAGAGTATTTGTAATACATAGAAAGCTAGATATAGGCAAGATTGCCACCTCCATACAGAGGGGTGACAACAATGTATAGAGAATTGGACCAAATCTGTTATTTCTGTTCTTTCCACAGCTAATGCTGAAATAGAGTTTAATCAACGGGCTCATGCTGATCAAATGGAGAGACTGAGGGAACAAGTGGTATGTATGCAGCAAAAAAGAATTATTATATTTCAAACTTAAAGATAGATTTTTTTTATATACAGTTGTAGCAAATTGAGCATGCATATCCTAACTGTAAAAGCAAATATGCATGCATTAGTCTGTAGCGTAAACCAACTTTAGGAGTCAAGCATAAGACTGTAGTTAGAGGTTGTGGGTTCAAATACCATGAGTAACAACTATACAATACTGCCATCTCTTTAATAATATTACATAAAATTAAACTCTTTACAAGTGGCATAAATGCCCTGCTGTTAACTGAAATCTGTACAAACTGGACCAAATGTATGTGCAATATGTGCACATTTCAAGGATTACTTTCAGCAATCTGTAGTTATAGTGTATAGTTGTTAGGACATATACTTAAATGTAATACTTCAGATAAAATAGTTGTATAATTGTGTTAATGCATTGTATGTCATATATGATGATACTAATTTTATATATTTTTCTGTCACCCCAACCTTTATCTCTCTTTTTTATTTTCTGTTATGTGTTGTCAAAATGTCTCCATGTCATCCATCTGTACCAAATCACTAAAAGCTTCACAACACAGTGAGGTAGGCCAGTCCCAGTGGGTCAGCCTGCCCCTGCTCCACTGGATCCAGCACCAATGCCCAGCACATCTGGGACAAAGCCTGGCAGCACTGCCTCTGCACTAGCTGCACCCTCAGGTAGCAGCACCCCGGCAGCTGCTGCTGAGCTAGGTCAACAAACAGCACCATATGCTGAATGTACTATAAAGAATAATGTCATTGCATTATCAGTGTTTATTTAAAAGTATTAAATACACCTGTATTTAAAATCAGTATTATCTGGGCTCAAAAGGAAATGTATCAATGCATTTATACCTGCTGACACAGAGTCAGCTAAGCAGCAGGTGTGTTCCACGCACTCAATACTAATTCTCAGAATTTTAGCAGTGAGGCTCGCATTTGCACATTGCTTAACTACACGCAAACAGGAAAAGTAATCGAACTGTGTATCTCACATGTGTAAACATTTTGCATGTCATCATGCAAAACCACTGCTCACAGCTGCACTATACAAAATCACTATTAGCATGTATTAGTGCTGTTTACTGTCCATTTACTCTTCATGCTATGAAACTACATGTAGAAACATAACAAACTGAAGGCCCTATCTAACAATATGTCATATATTTACAATGCAGCTATATGTTGCTTTCCCCATGCACTGCAACCCTGGTCTCTCAGTACTTGCTCACAAATATAGCAACTACTCTACAAAAATAAATAACAAATGTGTGATAACTAATGTAGATCAGTCTGGTAACATGCAGAACTAGAACTACCTTCACAGTTGAACATGCCTACACATCCATCATATGACTCTGGGAACTATTGACCCATAAGCCTAACCAGCCTTATCTGCAAGGCTATAGAAAGAATCATCACAGACCTTATCCACAAGAACATTGGCAACCTGACCCAGTTTGGTTTTGTCAAGGGGTAGGTCTTGCTTACTAAACCTAGTGGATTTCTTTAAGAATGTCACCAAAACCCTGTATGAGGGAAAACAGTACATACCACCTATCTTGATTTAGTCAAGGCCTTTAACACAATCCCCCATTCAGGTGTCCTAAAGAAACTCTCCCATCTGGGGATTAACCCATACATTACTAGATGGGTAGCCAACTGGCTCACTGACAGAATGCACAATGTCAGAGTTGGGGACTCCACCTCCACCAGTAGACCAGTTACCAGTGGAGTACCACAAGGATCTTTGCTGGGCCCTCTATTGTTTGGAAACTATTTCTCTGAAGTCCTCCGGATGAAGGCAGATTGCCTGCAGCTTACCAAATTTGCAGATGACAGAAAACTTGGCTCAATGATACTGAGTCCCCCAATGATGTTAACATATTACAGAAAGGAAAAATAAAACCATGGAAATGCACAGACTTAGATAAATATACCGTTGGAATAAAAATGGCATAATCACAAAACAAAACCAGCAGAGTAACACAGTGACTGAAGTAGGAACGTATTTATTACCAAACAAATAAAACTTACTTGCCATAGAAATAAAATAAAATAAAACTTGGTAAGTGCTTTCATTACTGCTTCATCAGGCCATAGACACAGAGAGAATGAGCCACTGCAATATATACATAGTTCAAATACCCTTAAGCCAATCATATGTTAATAGCTAAAGAGCTTGAAAAATAAAGAGATAGGGCATATAATTATAAAAAATAGACATAAAACACAATAAATGCATATAAAAAATACATATGAAATAATGAGTACATATCAAAAATGAAAATAAAAATAAAGAATAAAATATATAAAAATGTGAAATGAAGCCAGGTCAATTCCTAAGGCTATGTCCCTTCAGTGTAGGTCTTAGTGAAACTTTTACATTGTCTACTACCTTGGTCAGCCCTTAGTTTTATCATCCATTTGACCTCTCTGGTTTCAGTTAAGTTCCTGATGTCACCTCCTCTAGCAGTGGGAAATATTCTATCAATAACCATAAACCTGAAAGTATGACTAGCGTTAGTACTAATCACATGCTTATACAAAGCATTGTTCATGGAAGCACATCGTGTGTTGTAGAGGTGCTCCCTGATCCTGTCTCTCAATGTCCTATCAGTTTTCCCAACATAGAAGGATTTACAGGACCTGCAGTAGGGTAAGTAAAGAACATGCAACGCCATGCAGTTGGCACTTACACTAAACCTGTACCTACACTTATTATCAGGATGGTCAAAGACACCACTGATGTCTATAAAACTACAAAAATTACATTTGCCACAGGGTAGTGTGCTCCCTCTTAACAAACTGTCATCAAATCTATTGTTACTAGGGTAGCACAACATCCTCTTCAGATTCTTTTTATTCTTATACAAGAACTTTTATCTCCTATTAACCTCCTAATGTCAGGATCAGTGGCCAGCAAACCCCAGTGTCTCCTAATGATGTCTATTGTCATCCTAGTATCTGTTGTAGGCATGGCCAAAGGTAGGTAAAGGCTAGGACTGTGATAGTGAGGGTCGGAACTTTGAATGTTGGCAGTATGACTGGTATAGGGAGGGAGCTAGCTGATATGATGAACCAAAGGACGGTTGGTATATTGTGTGTGCAAGAGACCAGATGGAAAGAGAGCAAGGCTAGGTATATCGGAGGCGGTTTCAAATTGTTTTATCATGGTGTGGATGGGAGGAGAAATGGCGTAGGCATTATCCTGAAGGAACAGTATGCTAAGAGTGTTTTTGAGGTGAAAAGAGTGTCGGATAGAGTGATGTTTATGAAGCTGGAAATTGAGGGTGTAATGATGAATGTTGTTAGTGCATATGCTCCACAAGTTGGGTGTGCGGTGGATGAGAAAGAAAAATTTTGGAGTGAGTTGGATGAAGTGGTGATGACTGTACCCAAGGGTGAGAGACTGGTGATTGGAGCAGATTTCAATGGGCATGTTGGTTGAGGGAACAGAGGGGATGAGGAAGTGATGGGTAGGTATGGTGTTAAGCAAAGGAATGCAAAAGGTCAGATGGTAGTGGATTTTGTGAAAAGGATGGACATGGCTGTGTTGAATATGTATTTTAACAAGAGGGAGGAGCATAGGGTGACATACAAGAATGGAGGAAGATGCACACAGGTGTATTATATCTTATGTAGAAGGGCCAGTTTGAAGGAGATTAGAGGCTGTAAAGTGGTGGCAGGGGAAAGTGTAGTTAGGCAGCATAGGATGGTAGTTTGTAGGATGACATTGGTGATCAAGAAGAGGAGGATGGGTGTGAGGGCAGCACCAAGGATTAAATGGTGGAAATTGAAAAATGGCAATTGTGAGGTGATGTTCAGGGAAGAGTTAAGACAGGTGCTGTGTGGCAGTGCAGAGTTACTGAATAGCTGGGTAACTACAGCTGAGCTAGTAAGAGAGATGGCTAGAAAGGTGCTTGGTGTGACATCTGGAAAGAGGAAGGAGGACAAGGAGACCTGGTGGTGGAATAAAGAAGTACAGGAGAGTATACAGAGAAAGAGGTTGGTGAAGAAGAAGTGGGATTGTCAGAGAGATGAAGAAAGTAGACAAGAGTATAAGGAGATGAAGTGCATGGCAAAGAGAGAGGTGGTGAAGGTTAAGGATAAGGAGTATAATGAGTTCTATAAAAGGTTTGACACTAAGGAGGGAGAAAATGACCTGTACCGATTGGCTAGACAGAGGGACTGAGCTAGTAAAGATGTGCAGCAGGTAAGGGTGATAAAGGATAATGAGGTAAACATACTCACAAGTGAGGAGAGTGTGTTGAGCAGATGGAAAGAGTACTTTGAGGGGCTGATGAATGAAGAGAATGAGAGGGAGAGAAGGTTGGATGATGTGAGGATAGTGAATCATGAAGTGCAGTGGATTAGCAAGGAGGAAGTAAGGATAGCTATGAAGAGGATGAAGAACTGAAAGGCTGTTGGTCCAGATGACATACCTGTGGAAGCATGGAGGTGTTTAGGTGAAATGGCAGTGAAGTTTTTAACTAGATTATTTAATGAAATCTTGGAAAGTGAGAGGATGCCTGAGGAATGGAGAAAAAGTGTTTTGGTACCGATTTTTAAGAATAAGGGTGATGTGCAGAGCTGTAGTAACTACAGAGGGATTAAATTAATCAGTCACAGCATGAAGTTATGGGAAACAGTAGTGGAAGCTAGGTTAAGAAGGGAGGTGATGATTAGTGATCAGCAGTATGGTTTCATGCCAGGAAAGAGCACTACAGATGTGATGTTTGCTTTGAGAGTGTTGATGGAGAAGTACAGAGAATGTCAGAAGGAGTTGCATTGTGTCTTTGTGGATTTAGAGAAAGCATATGAAAGGGTGCCTAGAGAGGAGTTGTGGTATTGTATGAGGAAGTCGTGAGTGTCAGAGAAGTATGTAAGAGTGGTACAGGATATGTACGAGGGTAGTGTTACAGCAGTGAGGTCTGTGGTGGGAGTGACGGATGCATTTAAGGTGGAGGTGGGATTACATCAAGGCTCAGCTCTGAGCCCTTTCTTATTTGTAATGGTGATGGACAGGTTGACAGACGAGATCAGACAGGAGTCCCTGCGGACTATGATGTTTGCAGATGACATTGCGATCTGTAGTGAGAGCAGGGAACAGGTAGAGGAGACCCTGGAGAGGTGGAGATATGCTCTAGAGAGAAGAGGAATGAAGGTCAGCAGGACTAAGACAGAATATATGTGTGTGAATGAGAGGGAGGATAGAGGATGGTGAGGATGCAGGGAGTAGAGGTGGTGAGGGTGGATGAGTTTAAATACTTGGGATCAACAATTCAGAGTAATGGTGAATGTGGAAGAGAGGTGAAGAAGAGAGTACAGACAGGATGGAGTGGGTGGAGAAGAGTGTCAGGAGTGATTTGTGACAGACGAGTACCAGTAAGATTGAAAGGAAAGGTCTACAAGATGGTAGTGAGACCAGCTATGTTATATGGGTTGGAGATAGTGGCATTGACAAAAAGGCAGGAGTTAGAGCTTGATGTGGCAGAGTTGAAGATGTTAAGATCTACACTGGGTGTGACAAGGATGGACAGAATTAGGAATAAGTATATTAGAGGGTCAGCCCAGGTTGGAAGGTTTGGAGGCAAAGCCAGAGAGGCAAGATTACGTTGGTTTGGACATGTGCTGAGGAGGGATGCAGAGTATATTGGGAGAAAGATGTTAAGGATGAAGCTGCCATGTAACAGGAAAAGAGAAAAGCCTAAGATAAGGTTTATGGATGTGGTGAGAGAGGACAGGCAGGTGGTTGGTGTTACAGAGCAAGATGCTGAGGACAGGAAGACATGGAAACAGTTGATCTGCTGTGGCGACCCCTGACGGGAGCAGCCAAAAGAAGAAGATTTTTTATATGCATTTATTGTGTTTTATGTCTATTTTATATAATTATATGCCCTTTCTTTATTTTTGCAAGATCTTTAGCTGCTAACATGTGACTGGCTTAAGAGTATTTGAACTATGTATATATTGCAGTGGCTCATTCTCTATGTATCTATGGTTTGATGATACAGTAGTGAAAGCGCTTATCAAGTTTTATTTTATTTCTTTGGCAACTAAGTTTTCTTTTTTAGGTAATAAATACCTTCCTACCTCAGCCAGTGTGTTACTCCATTGGTTTTGTTTTGTGGTTATTACAGAAAGGGCTGACACAGACAAATTATTGGTGCCAAACTCATGGACTGATAATTAATGCAAAAAAAAATGCCTCATTGTCCCCTTTGGCAAAGAAGTAGACCTTGATAATTATAATATAGATAGCATCCCTCTAAGCTCATACTCAGTCATGCAAGACTTGGGAACACAGGTTGATAGTAATCTAAACTTTGATCACCATGTGTCCATAGTGGTAAGAAAAGCATTCTACATTGTGCACCTCATAAATAAGGGCATCACATCCAAGATCAGGGAGGTCATAGCTCCGCTGTACTCTACCCTTATCAGAACACTGTCTGAGTCCAGTGCTCCCTTCTGTATGTACCTCACCAGACACCTGCAACAACTGGAGAGACCACAGAGGTTTCTGACCAAGAGAATCCATGGCTTCCAAAACATGACATATATGGATGGAATGAAAGCCCTGTCACTGTACTCAGTATCATACAGACTGCTGACAAGCAACTTGCGCCTGGCCTACAGAACAGTCTTGGACCATCCCTTAATTTATTTATTTATTGACTTTTGTTTACTGGGAATGTCTGCTGGGCCAGAAACCAGCCCATTTTGGTGGAGGCCCGGAGAGAAAACTCCAAGAGTTACAAGTACATTAGCATTAAAATATCATTACAAAAATTTCATACAATTGCAATAGTTATGAACAGTTTGATAATAAAACGATACCTGAAGTTACTAGTTAACTTATAATTTCAGAAGAGTTTGGAAGCTACATAAATGATAGAGGATTGATAGGGGAAAATTAAGGCTAGATGCAGAGATTTCCTAATGGAAATGCTGTACATCCACAAATCAAATTGGACAAGAAGAACTTACTCCAGGGATCTCAACCTAGCCTGTGACATAAACAGAACATGCTGTAGAGACATATATAGCTCCAAGTGATTGCTACTCCTCTGGAATACACTCACAGACCATGTGAAGCAGAGTTCCACAATGACCCTATTCAAGCGCAACCTTGACAACTGGATGGATGACCGTAAATTCACCCCAGGGCTGGCAGCTATGTCCCTCATGGACAGGGGTAGTCATTGCTGATCACAAAATTGCTTTGTTAACAATGCCCATCTAATTATGGTGAGTAAGGGTAATTGGATTTTTACATGGCTAGGCATGTAAAGGCCCTAGGGCAATTAGCCTAGTAACTTCCTATAAACATATGCAGGCCTCCCAATATATTTTCTTCAACATCCAGTGCTGATGCCATCCACTACAAGTTGTACTGCAGCCTTGTAAAAGTCAGACTTGTGCCATGGTGCTTGCATAAAGTACTGAGTTCTGTAGTCTGTGTACTTAGGTAGGGTTCTGTTCTCACTGCAGTTAACTTCGTGTAAAGCCTACACAGAGTTTACTGAATCCCAGGGATGATCTTTTGGATTAGCTACAAAATATAATATCTCTGAAGTAGAACACCCTAAATTAGACTGATCACTTAAAATTACAGTAAGGTGGGGGCCTGCACCTCCACATTCCCCTAACTATATATACCAACAATGAGATCACACTAAAGTGGGGAGTAGGGCAAATTTATAAAAGGGGTTGTTTAGTTTACATTATGCATGGCAGTATTTCCTTGTTGTTAACCAACTATCACACTTCAATATTTTTTTTTTACAATGATTTGCCTGTTCGATAAAAGGGAAGTTTGAGGGTTAGTGTTCATGGAAAAGCCATTCGATAAGAAGTTTGTTTGATGGGTAAACATAGACACAGTAATAATAATAATAATAATAATTATTATTATTATAATAATAATAATCCCTTGATGTTTCTCATCATTAAATAAAATAAAATGTAATACCCTGTCAAGAAAAATTAATTTATTAAAGTTAGGATACACTCTAATATTCAGCAAATGAAATCAGTATTCCTGTTAAAACCCACAGGTGATAGACACCTCAACTATGGTCTAGTAAAAGATCCTCTCAGTGACCATGGCTGCACTATATCTGAAATATCAGTTGGACGTGTTAAAAACTTCCTTCTAAACTCCCTCAGTGACCAAGTTTGGGCTTAAAAAAAGGCTTTAAGATTGTCAGTCTCAATGTGTCTGGTATTCTTAATAGAATAAAACAGATACAAGCCTTCACATAGCATTACATTCCAGCCACATTTATAATCCCTGAAGCATGCTTTACAGTGGATACAAAATCAGATGTGGTAAACCTTCCCAGTAACAATCTTCTCTGTTGTGACAGAGCACATAAAGGGTCAGGATGATCTACAGTTCTAACTAAAGAATACCTAAGCTGTTCCAGTTTAGAAAAGCAGTGTGCCTACCTTGAACAGAAAGAAGCCATAGTCATCAACATCTAAGTCTCACAAAAGCTGTGAACTACATGGATTATACTTACCAAAATGGCCACGTACTGTACTGGAAGGCACTGTATAAAATAAATACTGAGCAGTGGTCACGCTATTATCTGCTGCCCCTATTGTTCTCCTCAATCTACTCCAGCTACAGGGTCTTGGCCAGCTAGTCTCTTCCCAGCAAGAGCTAATAAATAAAATTAAACTGCATTATTACATTCAAAACTCTGCTTTTCAGTTATTGTACTCCAGAAATCCTCTCCCACCCAACCCCTTTATAGAAAGGTGCCACTATATTCAACCTACGATTTAGGGATGCTCTTCTTGTAAAGACAATTAAAAATCAAAACTCCATTGAAGACATCTTGTTCAAAAAGCTTCCTAAGGCATATATAAAGATGCCTTCCTTTACAAGTCAAGAGAATTATGTGCCTATTAACAGTCACAAAACTCTACACAATTATTTATTTGCCCTAATTGATTGCATTTGTAGTTTGTCAAAAATCTCTAATACTACAACTTGCCTGTCTACTATCACAGAAATAATGCTGGACACCTAAAGTCCACTAAACAAAGTGGTTCTATTTCCACATCCTATGACAATTAGGTGAAGGCCCCTATGTACTGTTGATCTTCAAATTATTTTCGGTTCCCAATATTGGAGCTTCCGTAAATGGCTTTTTATACTTTTCTCTCTGTCTCTCTCTCTCTCTCTCTCTCTGAGCACTAGTCATAAATATTATGTACCATGCAGCAGGGCTGATATACCATTGATCAGCACACTACCTAAATCAAAATACTATAACCATCTGACTCTATGAATCATTGTGGTTATAATTCTTAGTCATAAGCAAGGCTGATATACCACTGAACAGTATACCATCTGACTCCAGGGATTGCAAACATCTGACTCCATGTATCATGATGGCTATAATTCATAGTCATAAACAGGGCTGATATATCATTCATAGGTTCATAGGCTCATAGGTGTGTACTAGGCTAATGGCCCTGGAGCCTTTACAAGCTTAGCCCATAGGATTACCCTGGCATTGTGCCACCTGACCTTAATTCCCAGTGCCTCTATCAAGTAGAGCCACTGGAGTGATTCCCAGGGTGAATTTTCTATTTCCCATTCAATCATCAAGATTTCTCTTGAAGAGGGCCAGTGAGGTGCTCTGTTTGACATGTATGGGAAGTCTATTCCATAGCATGGGCAGTCTCTGGGCAAGGGAGCCCGCATGATTTTTTGCAGGTGGGTGCAAACCCAGAGCCCCACCCACTCCCCCATGCACCCCCCCATGCAGTCCACTCCCCTATGCAGCCCTCCCCCCACGCAGTCCCCCGCCACCCACGCAGCCATTTCAGTGTCCCATTACTTGGCTATTTCTCCCCAGTTGCCATACACACTGTTCAAAACTCTATGTGCATACTGTTTTATGCTTAACTTCTACAATATTACAGATATTTTGATTTAATTTACAAATTTTATAGCACAACCACTGATAGACATTTGCTAAATGAAGTAATAGTCTTGAAATGAAAACAGTCTTGGCATTAAAACTTCTCTACCTTTGAAAGTCACATTAACTGAAACAGCAATGAAACTCACATTCAAAGAAAATGCATCTGGCCATTGGCAGGTTAAGTTTACCTTTGGGCTGTTTTCAAATCACTGGCCCCTTGCACACATTTTAGGATCATGGAAAAGTTCTTTAATACAATCAGGAAGGTGAATCAATTCTAATATATAATAATTGAATTATATCCATTGTATAATACAGTACCACCTGATAGAATGTATTTTAATGTTATAGTTTTGAACATTTCCCAGTAAGCAATGAAATAAAACATATGAACCAATAATGACAAACTGCCCAGTTTAATTTCAACCATAAAAAGCCACTCAAACATCTGTCATTACAATCCACCAATATCAGTCAATATGCACAATTTCTGCAGAAGTAAAAGTCATCTGAATAATTCCACATTAAACAGATCTGAAACTAATGGAAGAGGTTGTTGTTAGAAAAACAACTTTATATTTCAGTGTTTCATCTACAACTTCAGCGCCTTCTGTCCTTGAAGAATACATTGCCTATGTTACATTAAAAAAAGGTAAGCTGGTATATTGCAATAGGGAATGGGTGGCGAGCTAAAAAACAGGTTCATAGTTACTAGGCATGTCATCCAAAGGAGGACATACTCAGGTCTGCAGCACCCTACCCCCTTAAAATACAAATCTGCATGCTGTGGGAGCAGAAACTATAGCCCTCTGCATCAAGATGCAACTATGCTACCTGCTGTGCTACTAAAGCTGCTGTAAAATTCTATACAACAGTGATACCATTTGCTGAACAAAACAGCTGTACATTTTAAGCAGACTTAGCATGAGCAGCAGTAAACTTCTCTCCCCTTGAAGCTCAATTTCTTGACAATGCACTTGAAAATAAATTCCACCTGCTAACTCTAACTAGGGTGTTTCACTCTTTCTTACACACACACACACACACACACACACACACACACACACACACACACACACACACACACACACACACACACACCTCAACATCTCAGTGCAAGTAATCTGGACAAAGCCTAAAATAAATAGGGACAGATTATAAATATTTCTGTCATGAACTTAGAAAATTGCTAGAACAACAGGATATGTGTTAGTATGCGTTTTTCTAAAGGATATGATGTCTAAAACTTAAATATCTGTCTTTATTTAGCAACTCCAATCCTTTTTAGGAGGAATATGAGGCAAAAATCTGGACAATCTGCAAAAACCTGGACAGCTAAGGGGTATGCTACCTCCCTCTTATACATACATACTCACAAAGGCCCCAAACTAGGGACACATTTAGAAAGTAGCTAGAACAGAATTTGTGTTAGAATGCATTTTCTGAAGGATATTAAGTCTGAAACTCCAATGCATGTCATTATTTAGTTACGTTAATCCTTAGCTCATCTCAGTGATTTATCAAAAACAGAATTTTTTATGAGGAACAGACCAAAAATATAAGGCAAAAATCTAAACATTCTATGAAAATCCGTACAATTGAGAAGTATAAGTCACACACATACACTCCCTACCTCTTTAGAAAGTGGCTAGAACAAGTTTTTCATTAGTTTGCATTTTCTGAAATATATGAGGCTTAAAGCTGAAATGTCTGCCATTATTTTCTGACTTCAGTCCAAAATGATTTCCTAGAAAAACACAATTTTATGAGAAAGAAACCGAAAATATGAGACAAAAATCCAGATAATTGGGAGCCGAGGTCATACACCTCAACCTCTTAGAGCAAAAAATCTGGACAAAGCCTAAAATGATGGTGGGACAAATAGGGGCGGATTTTAAATATTGCCCTTACAAACTTGGAAAGTTGGTAGAATAATAGGTTTTGCATTAGCATGAATTTTCCGAAGGATGTGGCATCTAAATTCAAATGTCTGTCATTATTTAATGACTTCAATCCATGGTTATGTGCCAGAAAGGGACAGATTTTAGGAAGAACACACCAAAAATATGAGGCACAAATCTGGTAGAATAATAGGTTTTGCATTAGCATGAATTTTCCAAAGGATGTGGTGTCTAAACCCAAATGTCTGTCATTATTTAATGACTTAAATCCACGGCTATGTGCCAGAAAGGGACAGACTTTTAGGAGGAGTACACCAAAAATATGAGACACAAATCAGGTAGAATAATAGGTTTTGCATTAGTATGAATTTTCCGAAGGACGTGGTGTCTAAACTCAAATGTCTGTCATTATTTAATGACTTCAATCCAAGGCTATGTGCCAGAAAGGGACAGATTTTTAGGAGGAGCACACCAAAAATATGAGGCACAAATCTGGTAGAATAATAGGTTTTGCATTAGCATGAATTTTCCGAAGGATGTGGCATCTAAACTCAAATGTCTGTCATTGTTTAATGACTTCAATCCATGGCTATGTGTCAGAAAGGGACAGATTTTAGGAGGAACACACTAAAAATATAAGGCACAAATCTGGTAGAATAATAGGTTTTGCATTAGCATGAATTTTCCGTAGGATATGGCATCTAAACTCAAATGTCTCATTATTTAATGACTTCAATCCACGGCTATGTGCCAGAAAGGGACAGATTTTAGGAGGAACACACCAAAAATATGAGGCACAAATCTGGACATTCTGCGATAACTTGTACAATTGAGAGGTATGGCCAAGGTATGAACCCCACCTGACTGTAGATGTGAATGTCATGTAAAGAGTGCATGACTGTGCAAGACACTGCGTGCTCACAGAAGCAGTTAAGTTCCTCCTCATCATCACACTTGTGCAGTGGGATTCAGGCCAGCAAGGGCCACCAAAGCAAAGTGACAGCCCAGTTTCTCATATTAATGGGGAGGAAGTGGAAGAGAAGAAAAAAAGAGAAACGGGAATAACAGAGGAAACCCAGAGGGTCAACCATAAACAATACATGGATGGTTATAAGGGTACCTTTTGTGGAAAAGGCTCTTATTTTTTATTAGAAAAAGATGGTAGCTGGGGAAAGTAGTGTGGAATGGGCTGTTGGAGAGGTACACAGAGAGAGAAGGGACTGTTGTGGAGGCACACAGTCAAACAAAATGCAGATACAGACGAGCATGGTGATATTTATACAAACAGTAGGATCATCAATAGGTAGAAACATGCTAATAGAGAATGGAAGCTTGGTGATAGGGAGGACTGGATAACAAGGTACGGAGAGTGGCAAGTCAGGGTAACACAGGGATAAGGGACAGAGCAGGATGCATGGCAGAAGGTACACTATCCTAAAAGTCAACCCACAATGGCATTAGTCCCCTTCATAGCTGATGTCATGTGCACACTGTTTTTGACAGCCTGATGGTTGGAGGCCCGTCATTCACATGACTCAACCAGCCATGTCCTAAAGCACTACATGAGGCAGCCATCCAGCTGTGGACAAATCTCTGTCATCATCATACTATACAACTGATACCAGATGACTACAGTGGATTCCTCTAGGCTACTATCAGAAGAGGAGTCTCAATACTCCTGCATAGTAGTCACAGACGTCATCAGTTTGCCCTCCAGGCTATCTTCAGTGGAGCGACCTGCATTACCCTGCAGAGTGGCAAGCCTAATGGCCACTGGCATCTTAGTCTTACAGGAACTGACCAACCCAGGTAAAGGTGAGGGCCCCATCTACATCTGCATCTGCACAAAAAAAAGAAAAAAAGCAGAACTCATTAGTACACACCTACATTATAAGTACCTAGAAATCAAGGTGGTACTGCTGCAGGTTGCTGTAGCAATATGTATGCCCTTCACCATCATCCTGGTAAGCTCATATCAAAGTGCCATCATATTTGACTAGCAGGTGATCCTGGAAGCCCCTGTGGAGAGACAACCAGAAAGTCTTGTTCAGAAGCAGCAATGGTACTTAAACAGGTCCACTCAGAACAGTGAGGCAGTCCTGTGGGCATGGATGCAGATTTGAATATCACATAATGTGGATCACAGCTCAGAAACAAGTGTTGCTATGAGTTTCCCAGATGCCATGCATAAGTATCTAGTGCACAGCCCTGGTATGGGCAAGGATGAGATGGGTAGTGCAGGCTTTGTTGATAAGCCTGTACATTACACTAGTGATTCAGAGACAACTGCAATAAATCCCTCTTTAGTAACTACCATGATATAAAGCCTGAATTAGGATGATAAAATGTGTCCTCACCATTTTGATAGACATCGGTAATATAAGTATCCATTGATTAAGAACTTTACTGCCTTGCATTGGGATATTGAACTATGTGAACCACATTTATTGACAAGATACCTGGTAATGTAACCCTGCACTGTACTGAAGATTCATGTTGGATGACAGTCACATAGGACTGCTGTATGTAGATATGGGACACTGCTATGTTAGGATGTGGGTGGGGGACATGTCAGTGTCAATGCACACATAACAGCATATGCCACACCAAGTAAAATGGCAGTTGCCCATTGAATGAAGCATTGCAATGCATTTTGTGGAAGTGGTACAGGGTGTGCAGTCTATTTCAGGGTTTCAGTATCATAATGCAAGAATGGGTGAAAAAGGCAACAACCCTGTAGTTGTAGTTTGTATAGGAAGATGGGAAGATATCACAGAACAGGAGACAGGTAACGGAGCACCGTAGGTGGTCGGGAAGGCTGAGTACAGTCCTGCAGAAAATCCATGTAAAGTTATGTACACATGGTGACTCACATGAGTAGCTTAAAGGTGCATATAACTTATGGGCTCATGAGGGACGCAGTGACTAGAAAAGTTCACCTCCCAGGAAACCATAAGGGTGTACACACATGCTTCCATAGTTTTTCTATGCTGTCTTTTTCACAGACCATATCAAGTGCTAAGACTGCAGGCCACCAAAATACAAATTGCCAATGTTCACAATATTGCAGATCCACCACATCTCTGGAGGATGTGGTCTTTGACTCCCCATATACTGCTACCAGGCATCACATCCACCTCCCATGACCTTGGCACTTATGGTAGCATCGCAGCCACCTGTCCCCATGTCGTCTCAACCTGGACAAATGAAGACTGTGCCCTGGGGCCTCTGCCCCTCCCCTTAAGTGGGTACAGTTATGTCTGATGCACAGTATGGCCAGTATATGCACTTTGATGCACTGCCTAGGTTTGATGAGATCTGCATCCGTTTACTCTTGTTGCCATTCTTTAACTAAAACAAAATCCCCATCCATGTGAAGCAGAATTCCTCCATAACTCTATTCAAGTGTAACTTGGACAACTGGATGGGAACCAGAAATTCAGGTGTGGCACATATGTTTCTAATGAGTACAGGCAACCTGTAAATGCTTCATCTCCCAGACCCCTGCTTACACTACCAAGGGTACTAAAACTTGTCAGTGATTTGGGATGCATGGCTAGGCTTAAAAAGGCCCCAGGGATTATACCTATAAACCTATAGTGGTGGTTTTCTCTTCTGCATTTCTTAGGAAACGTGTAAGCTCCTCCACATGTTGCTACATAACATCAAGGAATTGGTGTACCATACACAAGGCTGGCACTTGCAAAGCTCCTACTCTGTGTCTGCTGTAGGTCATTGAAAAGTCCCTGTAGCTATGAAGGGTAAAGTTGCATATAGCTTAGTGTCCACAAAATAGGCAGTCCATGTATCCCCTCAATTCTGCATATGGGTGACTCAATTCAACAAGCTCCCACATGGTATCTCTGTCCACACAGAAGTGATCCACAGCCTGCCAGCTAGTCAAATGGTTGTACATCAGACACTGGCAGTAACCACTAAACTCATAAGGAGGGTCTTGACATGCAATGTTAGAGGCTCTTGCTCTATCAGTGGCCACTAACATATGGTGCCTGCTATAGCTGCTGCTATCACTTGCATTTTACCATCCTGTAGACTGGCAATTCCTGGTGTTCAGGTGATCACTGCATCCCTGTGCACTAGTGTTGTACATTTCCAAATTACTCTGCAATTTTCAGTGCTACTGTTTGCATATTCCCTGTGCCTTGTTTGCATGTAGAACCTCATTTCCACACCATTATGCAGTAAATTGCATATCGTGCATGTCACACGATTTCCCCTAAAGGCCCTGCACTACTTATGCCTCTGAATATTCTCTTGCTTGCACTTCACTGCTGTTCATGTTATTTTGCACAGCACTCAAACTCCTACCTCCCTCTTACTTACACACACACACACACACACACACACACACACACACACACACACACACACACACACACACACACACACACACACACACACACCCCTACCTACTTCTTAAATAAATGCATACACACCCCTACCTACTTCTTACATAAATGCATACACACCCCTACCTACTTCTTACATAAATGCATGCACACCCCTACCTACTTCTTACATAAATGCATACACACCCCTACCTACTTTTTATATAAACAACACATATACACCTCTACCTACGTCTTACATACACACACCCCTACCTACCTATTTCTTACACACACACACCTCTTAAACACTTAAAACACACCTACCTCTCACTTGTACATTCGTCCGTAGTCCAAACGTCTCCTGAAATTCAAATTCCGCATGGAAGTTGAAAACATAATTCATCGGTTGCACAGATGGAGAAGATGTAAACAAGTCGCAAACACCTGCTCCATCTGTGTGACTGTACATAAAGGGCATTCTTAATCTCCCAGCCATCCGGTTCCAGGGGGGTGCAACTGCACCCCCTTGCACCTGCCTGCGGGTGCCCTTGTCTCTGGGTTATGAACCTGTCTCTCCAGCATGTTCTGTTGATTGTGGTAATGAGGTTGAGGTCTCTGGAGCATGTGATGCGGAGGGATTGGGATTTCTTCAGATGTAGCATTTCTAACAGAGCTGGGTCAGACATGGCTTTGTAAATCAAGCAGAGATTACCTCTAAGTAGGCGATATGAGGCAGAATAGTTGGGGTTTTTTGAGTCTGTCCATATAGGACAAGTGTTTAAGTCCTAGGATCCTCTTTGTGAGGTAACTGCGGTGGTGGTGCTGCGGTAGCATTGTTGCCTCACAGTAAGATGTTGTCCTGTTCGATTCTCAGCTAAAGCATCTTCTATGTGGAGACATGTGTGAATGGGCGTACCTTCATTGAAGGTTGTACGTCAGGGCTGGCAACTCGGTACATAAAAATCTACTGCCAATCATTAGTGGACCAGAGTAATGCTGTGGCGACCCCTAACCAGGAAAAGCCGAAAGATACAACATCCTCTTTGTGAGGTACTTTTGTGGTCTCTCCAGTTGTTGCAGGTGTCTAGTGAGGTACATGCCAAATGGGGCATTGTACTCGATGACTGGCCTAATGAGGGAAGAGTAGAGGGAGACAATGACCTCTTTCTTCCTGGATGAAAAACCCTTAGTTATGAGATGTGCCACATAGAAGGACTTTCTGACCACAGTGACAATGTGGTGGTCAAAAGAGAGGTTGCTGTCAACCTGTGTTCCCAGATCTCTTATAACACCTTCTGTGTTTAGTGGATTACCATCGATGTGGTAATTCATGGGACCTGGGTTTTTTCCAAAGGGGATGACAACACATTTTTTGGCATTGAGCTTAAGGCCATGGTTCTGACACCAATCCTTGGTCTCAATGAGGCCTTTCTGTAGGATGTCAACATAATTTGGGGAGTTAATAATAGCTCCCAACTTGCAATCATCTGCAAGCTTTGTCAGCCAGAGTCCCTTCATGTTGGCTTGGACTTCAGAGAAGTAGATACCGAACAGGAGAGGACCCAGGACTGAACCCTGTGGGACTCCACTCATTACTGGTCAGCAGTCTGACTTGGAGTCAGAGCCCACAGTGTGAAAGTAGCTATCTGTGAGCCAGTTTGCAACCCACCTAGTGATATAGGGGTCGATGCCTAGCTTAGTGAATTTTTCTATGATTCCTGAGTGGGGAATGGTATCAAATACCTTTTCCAGATCAAAGTAGGCTGTATGAATCAGCTTGCCTTCATCTCCACAGCTCTGGTGACTGACTCAAGGAAGTCAGCTAGGATAAGCAGGCATAATCTACCCTTAACAAAAGCAAACTGTGTGGGATCCAGAGTTTGGAGATTCCCTATATCCTTGTTTATTAGGTCCATGATGATGTGTTCCATAGCTTTGCATATCAGCCTCATCAGGCTAATGAGGTGATAGTTCTCAGGGTCTGTAGTCACTCCTCCTTTGTGGAGAGGGATAACTGTAGAAGTGCACCATTTGGTAGGGAGAAAGGCTGAGGTAAGACTGTGAATGAACAGGGCACACAGGTGAGGTGCCAGTTCACTCTGTAGTTCATGTAGAACACAACCAGGGATATTGTCAGGTTCCATAGAAGCTGTATTCTTGGCCTTGGACAGTGCTGTTTTAACCTGTGCAGCAGTAATACTGGGTGCCTGGCAATGTACTGGTATTGTGATTGGTCCTTTGGGGGGGGTAAAGTTGGCACTGAATCTGTTGGCCAGTATATTGGCAATATCTATTGGCTCGGTATAGGAGGTACCATTGTGCAGTAGCTCAGAGAAAATCTGGGTATTGCCATGGTGATTCTTTACATAACTATAGAAGGCCTTTTTGTTGTCTTTACTATCTGCTGCAATTCTGTTTTCATAGTTAGCTTTAGAGGATTTGATAAGTGATCTCAACTTTTTGTTGAGGCTGATAAGGGAGTTTTTCCATTCTTGGGACTTCACCTTATTCCGCATCAGTTTCCTCCTTCTGTTGTAGAGTTTATTATGGCAGGGGACCACCAGATTGGCTTGTTTTTAGGATGAAAGCACCTTGGTTCTATTGGGTATGGCGAGATCCATGAATTTGTGCACATGTTCGTACAGTGCATTTGTGTAGGATTCGGCAGTCATGCAACTATTCTCCATTTGCATGGGTGCCATGAAGTTAGCCACCTCTGTTTTTAGGTGCCCAAAGTTAGCTTTGAAGAAGTTTTTCATGGTGGTTACCTTCGCAGGGGGGTGAGAGGGATGTGTATTTCCAAGGTGATTAGTTTTCTAACCAGGGAGGAGTTGATTATTGATGTAGAGCAATAGTCACCCATGTTAGTAATGACCAGGTCAAGGATGTTGCTCGCTTTAGTGGGGGTAAGAATGAGCTGGTCTAGGGCATTGGAATTTAATGGATTCCAGGAAACGTTGGGCAAGTGTATTGGTACATGAGTAGATTTCCCTGTTAATGTAGGGGTAGTTGAAGTCGCCTAGTATGAGAGTATTAGGTTGGACCCTAATATTCTCCAGGGTGCTTAGGAATGTGGAGTGTGAGTCTTGGGACATGGTTGGGGACATATAGCAGGCTACGACCTGAATTGCTGTCTTACCCAAAGTTAGCTGCACCTGAAGTATCTCTGATGCGTTATGTTGGGCAACCAGTCTGGAGGTGTGCACATCCTTTATGAATATGGAGACACCACTGCCTTTGGATCTTTGGTCCAAGTTCTGGGGCTGAAAGGTGCAGAATGAGTTATAGTCTGGTGGTGCAGGGGTACTTTCTGCTGCTTTGAACCAGGTCTCTGTTACAGCACAAATGTCTATGTTTTCCATTTTAAGGAGTGCTTCAAGCAAGTGCATTTTGAGATTTAGACTTCTATCATTGAGCAGCATGACCCTCAGATTGCATTTGTTTGTAGCTGTTACGGCGGTAATTGTTGAACACCATACCATCTGACTCCAGGTACTGTAACCATCTGACTCCATGGATCATTATGATAATGATTTACAAATGTAAGGGGAGAAGTTGCACAACAAAGTGCACTGAGACTATGAAAGGGCAAAGAACACTGCAAATATCAAAGTTGCAGATAGCGAGCATGTGCGAACTTCAGTAGCAGTCTTGCAGTGGCATTTAGTAGACATTAGCGCTACCACTTCCAAAAGTGTGTGTGAGGAGGCATCCATGGAAACATTACCACAAGTAAATATGGAATACCATCTGTTTCACTCACTTCTCAATGTACAAGATAATTTATTACACCTAGGCTACATAATGTATTAGCATTGTCAGTGGCACAACAGGTAGTACACTTGCCTTTGGTGCTGGAAGACCAGAAGGGTGTGGATTATCTTCCCTCCCAAGGTAATAGGATTCCTGACACTGCAGTGCAGCATTAGGGTGGTGTTTCACTCCTGGGTGTGTCATCCTTTGGATGATATGTTAAACTGATGTGCTAACTGCTTGAGTTGGAGCCAACTCAGGTGGATGCAAAAGATCTCATAGCACCTATCAAAAAGATTAGGGAAGTTTCCTGACTAAATGGCACCTTGTCGTAGAAATACCACTTTATATCCTGCCTGAAAAGAGACCACTAGCCTAGTGGGACTAACCTGTATTTAAAGAGATGCAGTTATGGAATCCACATTGGGATGTTTTCAGATTTTTTATACTGTTATGGTAAAACCTACTGATGGTGTGTGTGTGTAGAAAGTATGTTGCTTTAGTAGAAACCCGGAGAAAGGCTGTTAAAAGAAGATCTGGAAGCCCACAATATCAGAGGTATTTGCATCTCCCATGAAATGATTTTGAGGCCAATCATAGAGACATTGGTGGACTCTAACCAGAAGAAGCTGTGAAAAATATCAGGATAGTTGATAGAAGTCCTGTGGATCTACTCAAGAGGTACCAGGAGCCTGATTATGGAATTACTCAAGGAGTATCAGGGTAATAAGTATGGATTTACTCAAGGAGTATCAGGAATCCAACTATGGGTTTACTCAAGGAATATCAGGAGCCTAACTATGAATATACTCAAGGAATATCAGGAATCTAACTATGGAGTTAGTCAAAGAGTATCAGGAATATAATGATGGATTTACTCAAGGACTACCATGAGACTAACTATGGATTTAATCAAGGACCCTTAAAGTTGATGCATTTGAGGACTGCATGGTAGCTTGACCAATCTGCAATACAAGATCTCTAAACAATAAGGATTATTGTGTATCATTCAGAGACTTTAAAAGTAAACTAACAAACACAGCCATGAACTGTAAGTAATCAGAAGTATTTTAAGAAAAGTGTGCTTGGTTTCTTTCAAGTTCATAATTAATTTTACTTTGATTTCTTCTTTTGTAACTAAACTCCACTTAACTTGAAGAATCAATATATTATATCTGAAGTACAAGTAACATTCCTTATGTTTACTGGCCAGGAAATTATGAGACATTGCATTGAGCTTGGGCAGTATGCATTACCCACATATGGAATTTAGATGACTGCATGGACTTCCCGTCCCTGTGGAAACCAAAGTTTGTAGAGCATTTTCAGAGATCAGCTGGGACATACAGGGTATTTGTCAGGCATGTGTCTGTAAAATACTGAATGAGTTCTGTAAGTACAATGTTTCTACAGGTAGATCAGCATATCTGGTTTACCATCACACCAAAGGACAGAGCACCATAATTTAAGGCTTTTATGGCATCCTTTACCTTCCAGAGATATTGGGTGCCATGGCTTACATATATAATAATAGAGGACCCGTGTGACCCTCAGTCACAAAGGTTTGTGAATAGAAAAGGCTCCTACTAAGTGAACTGCCTGCTTGCATGAGTTTCACATAGTATTCTAACTAGGAGTCATTCAAAATATCAAATGCTCCTAATATCGAACATCCATGCACTGAAAGCTGGGAACATTGAACTGGTTTTTTTTGCCAGATTTCAATGTTTTGGTGGGGATGTTGGTAGTTTGCCCTATCCTCAAGACTATGTGTTCTCAGAGTTTGTGTGCATAATTTGGGGGAAAGGGCATAAGGCTCGCCACCCCACAAAAAAATATATTTTCTGTGTTTTTTTTGTTTCTTTTGATGTTTAATTGTTCAGCATTTTCTATTAATATCCATAAAGCCATCAACATTTAGAATGTTTTCCTTATAACCAATGTGCTTGGACAGCATCTAGGCAGTTTTCATGATTCACATATATACAGCATACATTGCAGATGTATTGCTGCTTTCTGCAAGGTGACATTCCAAAGGTCTATCTAGTTGGAAAGTGCAGGCACTCTGGATAAAGAAAGTACATACAGCTAAACATGTAACATATCTAAATGTAGTAATCCCCCCCCCCCATATATGTTGCAAGTGCTTTGCAGGTGATGTTGGATACCCTCTAAAACCCACGATGTCCATACAGAACCCATAGAGCATTGTTAACCCCAGAGCACAGCATATTCACAAACTCATAACATAACTGTGTGTGTGTTTGGTCAGTTCAAAACCCACTTCTGCTGGTCCTGACATGGTCTGCAAGATATTTCTGTCATGTGCTGTGCTACGTAATATAATCATGAGGAAGCATGCAGGTCAGTCCCATGATATGGAGGCAGCCAGGCTGTGTACATACATGACTGGCACAGAGAGGACAGCAACGTCAGCCAAATAGGAACAAACAGCAACTGCACTCCCCAGACAGCAATCGGCACAATACACGGTAGTGCAGGTGAAGTGGCAGAATCTGCCCCGAGAAGCACATGGTGACAGTACAGAGTCAGTGCATGGCTAGGTCACACTGTGCATCAGACATTCCTGCATTTACCACACAGAACAGAGGGTATAGTGGGTCACAATAATCATCATGTATACAGGTGGTTCGAGGCATAATGACACATGGCTGATAGCACACACTAGGTAGGGAGCTTATCAATGAAGGTGGAAAAGGGGGGCATTGAAGTGACAAGTACTCGGTGTCAGGAATTACTTATTCCTGTGATGTGGTTGAGGTATCACAATGTGATTGTGTTCTGGGGACACTCTTCTGACCTGGTGCATTAGGATTTGGGGCCTCTTGTAATGAGGATCATGTGTGATTGCATGACCCTGTGCTAGATAGGGTTCACATGTGAGATGTACTGCCAGTGTGGAATTGAGGTTGTAACTACAATGAGAAGGGGTGGTAGATTGCTGTACATTGCTTAACATAAGTGAGGACTGTACCCTGTGATGCTCCCTACATGGGCACCATTGGAATGCACTCTACCCTGAGCCTGGACAATAGTGCCATTTTAAGCAGTGATGGAGGCATTGGCAATCCTCCACAAGGAGATGGACATGGAGACAGTGTACCATCATAGACATCACAATACCAATTCTTACAGTCTCTGTGGACTCCATGCCCTAATGGAGCAGCTGACAGTTTTAGACAACAGCCTCACAAATGCCACACAACATAGCAATCAGCTTCATAATGGACTGGGTACATATATATATATACATACAAATATTTCAAGCACGGGCATTAATGCCCTTCTAGCTTGCCAATATACCAAAACACTTGTTCCCATAACAAGTGTCCAGTCTGTTCTTAAAAATATCTAAACTAATATATGCTTTAATGTAATTTTGTAGTCTGCTCCATGCATCAGCTACTCTGTCAGAGAACCAATTAATACACTTCTCATTCCTATAGAATCTTCTACATGGGTTGTCTGATGATTCTCTACTATTTTTTAATAACCCCAAACATTCCCAGAGGTAGTGCCTCTAAATGCCCTATATACTTGAATAAGATCTCCTCTTAGATATCTATAAGAAACACTGTGCAAGTTCAGATATTTTAGTCTTTTATAATAACTTAGATTTTCACATCCATGGATGCCCTTGTTATATTTCCGCTATACTCTTTCTAGTTTACTCATGCTTGTTTTCTTATAGGGTTTTCATATTGTTATTCCATACTCAAGTTTGGGTCTAATATAACTAGCAAACAATGACATCATCATTTTTGATTTCCTAGACTTTATAATTTATTTTATTTATTTTACATTTGTTGACTGGGAATGTCTGACTGAGCCGAGGCCCTTTTTCAGCAGAAGCCCGGGGAGAAAAGCTCCAGTACAGACAAGTATAACATTAAGTACATTAGTATAGATTTTATACAAGTCAAAATACAGCTAAATCTTATACAGATAACAATTGGATTGTACATATATTAGTTAAGCAGAAAGGAATATAAAGTACAAAAATCAGGTGTTTTTTTTTATCAAATCAGACCAGTAGTTATGTGAATATTACAGAGAGAAGTACATAGATTGAGGAAAAGTTGAGAACGGAAAGTTTTCAAGGAGGGTTTGAGCAGTGGCAGATCCATTTCTTATTGAAATATTCCTTTAGTGTTAGCTTAAACTGTTTCGGATGTGCCTGTGTTTGAATCTCAAGGGGAAGTTTGTTCCATTCAATAGAGGGGCGGTAGCTATATACGTTTTATCCTGCTTTAGATTTGAGCTTGTAGATTTTTAGAAGGTCTTGGGAAGAGCTATAGAGGTTTCTTGTATGAGCATAGTGGGAGATGATAGAGTGTAAGGCTGGACAGAAAGATGGCTGATATAGGATTGAGTGAATGGTTTGGAGCTGAGAGAGAAAGAGGAGTTGGGGCAGTTCGAGCTAGTTTAAGTATCTTAGAGGCAGTGGTGAGATCTGTAGGATTGTTGTGTTGCAAATCTAGCTACTTTGTGATATGTAGTCTGAAGTCTAGCAATGAGAGAGGAGTTGAGGTTAGTAAGAATTTGAGAGCAATATGTTAAGCAGGGAAGAAGATAGGGAAGAGTGAGGGCTATCCTGGCTTCCTGAGTAAGAAATTTGTTATTTCTATATAGTAGATCGAGCTTAAGGTGGGCTTTCCTGATACAATTATTTATGTGGAGATCGAATTTTAGTTGGTCATCGACTGTAATACCAAGGAGTTTTGAGCTTGATCCAGCTACAATTGGTGTCTTATTGAGTGACTGGATAGTGAAGGAGGTCTTAATGTGGTTAGCTGTTTTAGGGAGGAAGTGTAGGAGTTTTGCTTTTTTAGGGTTTAGGATGAGTTGGTTGTTGAAGAGCCATGTTTCTACAGAGTTAAAGGATGACTGGGTAGCTGTTAAGAGTTCTGAGTGAGAGTTAGTTATAGTTATAGTTATAACTGTAGAGTCATCAGCATATTGTATAATAGAGGAGTGTGGGCAGGAAGTATAGAGCATGTTTGTGAAGATGTTGAAAAGTAATGGCCCTAAAATGGATCCTTGAGGGACTCCCATTTGTATTTGTAGTGGAGTTGATAGAGCAGTATCCCATTTTACAGATTGGAATCTCTCTCTAACAGCTTTCAAACCATGCCACTGTATCAGGAGAGAAATTGAGGTTGGACCGTTTGTTTAGTAGTAGAGAGTGAGAGACAGTATTGAAGGGCTTATAGAGGTCAAGGAAGAGACAGGAGATAAGTTTATGGTCATCTCTGGCCAAGGAAATAGCATTAAGAAAGGATAGAAGTGCCGTATAGGTACCATGCTTTGGTCGAAAACCATGTTGAGTAGGTGTAAGTAGGTTTTCCTGAGAGAGATGATCCATGGCCTTGAGTATGAATGCACTTTTCAAGAACTTTAGATAGAGGGGAGAGGATGGCAACAGGCCTAAAGTTAGAGATTTCAGTGGAGTTGCCTCCTTTGTGGATAGGTATGGTATAGTAGTGTTTCCAGATGGAAGGTACATTAGATTCTAAGATGGAGCGGTTTATGAGGATAGAGATAGGATAGGCAAGTGAGTGGGCAGCTGACTGGAGAAAGTAGGATGGGATGTTATCTGCAGATACAGAGCAGGGTTTAAGTTTGGAGAGTAAGGTACTGATGTGGGTTGTGGGGATGGGCTTGAGAGAAAAAATTTTAGAAGGAGTTGTTGTAGAAGAGAAAGCTGGGTTTGTGGGGTTCTTTGTGTTGGAGCTATTTGAGTTAAAGAGATTGGATATTGATTCAACATAGTAAGTGTTGAAAATGTTTGCTGTGTCTACTGGTGTCTTTTCTGGGGTAAGGTTGGGTGAGGTAGGGTTTCCCAGATGGAGCATTTGATTAATTGTGTGCCAGAATTTTTTTGGGTCTGACTTTAGTGTTGAAGGGGGGTTATAGTAGAATTTTTTTTGTCTTTGTTGATTAGTATTTTCACCAGGTTTCTTTGTTCTTTGTATCTTTGTAGATCATAGGGATTTTTTGTTTGAAGCCATTTTTTTCCAGGCCTTATCTCTAGACTTCATGAGAGTTCTTGTGTTTTTTGTTAGCCAAAGAGATATTTTAGCTTTTGTCCTGATTTTACGAGGTGGGGCTAGTGAATTAACGATATCCAGAAAAGTAGAGTTGAAAGCAATGACAGCCTCATCTAAAGGAAGCTGAGTGAGGAAGTCCCAGTTTACTCTAGATATTAGAGTGTTAAAAGTTTCCAGGTTAAAATTGGAGAGATTATGCCTGGTAAAAAATGTGTGTGATTTTGGGAGGTGACAAGTATATCTTAGCACTTTTTATAGGTGAGTGATCACTCAGGGAATCAGGAAGAGTTTCAGGATTGTGATATCTGAATGGAGCTGAGACAAGTATCCAATCTATGAGGGTATTTGTAGTGTGGGTGTTGTTAGAGTGTGTTGGCTTAGTAATTAGCTGGGTAAATCCATATAGATTAATATTGTGCATGGATCCAGGGTTATTAAGGGTTATCCAATTGATGTTCATGTCACCAAGGAGGATTGTTTCATTTGGGATATTCAGGGAAAAATAGGAGAGAATGTTTTCCAGTATTGGAATATTATCACCTGGTGGAATGTAGGTGGCTACTATAGTGATTGTAGTGTAGTTGTTTAGTTTAAGGTTAACTGCCAGTATTTCTGCTGGGGAGAAAGATGGCTTTGGATTTGTGATGAGAGAAAGAGTGAGATTACTAGAATAGACTATAGCAACTCCCCCACCCTTTTTGTTCATTCGGTCTAGGTGAATCACGTTATAGCCGGGGGGAGGATATCTTTATCTAGGTTGTGTGGTTTAAGCCAGGTTTCTGTTACCGCAGTGACATCAGGGGTATGATTTGCTATCCAAGCATGGAACTGACTACGTTTGTTGAGAATGCTTCTGGTATTAATAGAAGGAGATTTGTTTTAGGGGAGTAGTTAGAGAAGCTGAGGTGGGAGGGATTTTTGGACTAGAGGTAAGGTTTGGATTTGGACCTGGGTTTGGATGAATATCACCTGCTATAAGTATAGTGGTGGGGAAATTTTTGGATTTTGGTATGAGTGGGTAGTATCTAATAAGCTTTGCCTTGTTTTTTGGAGTTAGGGAGTAAGAAGGGGGTATTTTTATTTTAGGGACTAAGACATTTAAGGGTAGGAAAGAGGGAGAGATGATGAAGTCAGTTTTTGAGTTAGGTTGATCATTTGCGAGTGGGTTGGTGGGGTGTTTATGGAAGGAGAGTAATGGTGCATGGGGTGCAGTGAGATGATGTAAGAAGACTAGTTGAAATAGTAGAAGGTTGGTGAGCATTAAGATATACATAGTGGGAGATCAGATATAGGAAAGAGTATAGAATGGAGTTTGATTGAGCAAAGGGGGAAAAAGTAGGTGTGGTGGAAGTGAGAAGGGGGTAGAGGTAGGTTTAGGAGGTGGATGTGTACAAGAGGTTGATACATATAGGGTTTAGTTAATGAATGAGGTGTAAGAGGGTGAGAGTTGGGGAGGAGAAAGTATGATAGTAGGATGGTGTGGTGTAGGAGTGGGAGTGGCCTAAAAAACCTGAGGGAGATCTGATTGGTAGTTGTATGGGGGGGGGTGTATTTCTGCAATAAGTATAAGAGCACTGGGGGCATGTGGGATTTGGGGGCAGGGAGCGGGATACAGCAAGTGAAGAGAGTGCAGCAGAAAAAGTATCAGAAAAAGTATCAGCAGCTGTAGTACAATACTATGGTAAGTGGGTAATGTAATGAAAAACTATGAATATGTAAACCCCCAAGTATATTACTTAACACCAACCCAAAACCAGGGCCCAAAAACTTATAATTTGGTTCCTATGCCTGTGTATAATACCTAGCAACTAACCATTACTGCCTCAGTATAAGATATAAAATATGTCCTACCAACACCAAGTCAAAAAACAATGACTGGCCCAATGGAAGTAAAGCTAGATTGGTGAATGGCTGAACCAAAGTTCTGGACTAAATGTTAAAGCCCAAATGTTGAACACTTATTGCACCCTTTGTTAAGTTGGTTGACAGTTCCAACCCAAAAACCAGATCTTTTAAACAAACAGCACAAAAGTAAAAAATATTAGCACATTACAATCACCCAATCTACATAGCAGCAAGTCCACATCGTTTTGCCAAACCCATTTTAAGTTCTTTGGCTAAAAAGAGAAAGAAATATCTCTTCAATGTTCGAAAGACCACAAGCCAGAGTCCACAAATGTCCAACCAGATACAAAATTTGTATGAAACACCAGTCCAAACAGGTTATAGAATAGGGCGCCCAAACGAAGCATACAGTATCCAACCACCAGTATTATTCGTCCAAACAATTATCGCTGACAACTCTCTTCACAAAGTCATTCAGACCTAAAAAATATATATGTATGGAAGCAAATCCAGTACCTGGTAAAGAGCCATGACAGGACCCTCTTCCCATAGAAGAAAAGCGTATTCCCAACCTTGCAAAGGTCAACGTGACCCTGAAACGCTTCCGATATATCAGTTGTAGAAAATGGCACCCACTGTTGTCCATTCAAACTCTCGTAGCTAACAACTTTCTTCAATAAAGACAGTCAGGCCCAAAGAGATACATAAATCCAATATTTGGTATGGAACTAGTGCAGGATACTTCTACTATGAAAATAAAACTATTGCCAACTTTACAAAGTTTGCAAATTCAGTACCTGGTAAAGAGCCATGACAGGACCCTCTTTCAAGAGAAATAAAGGTATTCCCAACCTTGCAAAGGTGTACACGACCCTGAAATGCTTCCGATATATCAGTTGTAGAAAACGACACCCAATGTTGTCCGTTCAACTGTCGTAACTAACAACTTTTTCCAATAAAGACAACCAGATCCAGAAAGATACATAAATCCAATACCTCGTATGGAACTAGCGCGGGACCCTTCTACTATGAAAATAAAACTGTTGCCAACTTTACAAAGGCGTTCCTAAATCTTTTTATACAACCTATAGTTCTATAAATATCATTAACCAATTGGGTGATAGGAGTAGAAAAACTCATAGCTGAATCTACCCATATACTCAGGTCCTTAAATGAGTCTACAGTTTAAATCAGTGTGTGCTGTATTAAATATTCACCTTTCAGTTTATGTCTCCCAATACACATATGCTTACTTTTTGATGTATCTATCAACATATTATTCTCCTGTACCCAAATGGTCAATTTAGTCAAGTTATTTTGCAGACACACCTTATCTGTAACACATGTAATCAGTTTACCCAATTTTAGGTTGTCTGAATATAGACTATATAACATCTCAGATGAAAAAGTTAGGTCTGAAAGATACAATCTAACTAAGTAAGGGCCTAGGATAGAGCCCTGTGGGACACCCTGACTGTAACCAAGGATTTCACCTGCCCAGTTGCTGTATACTTGCCATGTCCTATTTGTAAGCCATGCAGCTATCCATCTTATCAAGAGTACATCCATACATAGTTGTACTAATTTATTGATCAGTGTTTGGTGTATGACCCTGTCAAATGCTGAAGTTAAAGCTATATAAATTACATCACAGCACAATTTTTCATTTATAGCTGTTATTATATTTGTACAGAACATCGTGTTACAGGTGGTAATAGATCTGTTTTCAACATATGCATGCCGATATATGGTTTCAAGTCCTAACCTATCCAGTCCTGACAATAACTTATCCAATATTACCTTGTCCATTATTTTTCCACAACATGAAAGTAGACTTAAGGATCTATATGATTCTGGGTTTGTCCTACTCCCCTTTCCCTTAAAGACAGGTTTAATAAGTGCATGTCTTCAATCCTGAGGAATCTCCTCATATTTATATGACCTAGTGAATGACAGATATAATGGTACCATAAATTCTTGCTGAAGTGTTCTTAGGTCATTGTTACTAATTCCGTCTCCTCCCTGCACTTTGTTTGGATCCAGTTTGTGCAGTTCTTATTCAGTATAATCTAATTTGATACCAGTATCTGGGGTTACCCGGATGTCATTACTCCTTCCACATATTATGTATTATGAATAGGTTTCCTATTATGCACAGAATCTTTATATACATTTTCTTCAAAATTTTCTTGATCTTGTCTCACACTGTGCTTAATCTGTTTGTCAAAGTTGTAGTTTAACCTCTCTTCCATTTCTTATATTTTTTCTCTCACCTTAATCAGTTATCTTGTTCTTATGGAAATATATTCCCTGATGTTGTATACCTAGATTCTGATGTTAAACATTTTTTTTTATTTTTTTGCTCTCAAACAATTTCTCTTTCAAAACTTTTCATATTCCATCTGCAGTTTTTCCACTGAACACCTCACTCCAGTTAGTTTTACATAGTGAATGTTTTGCTTCCATATAATCTGTAATTAACATTCTGTGCATTGGTTTAGATTTCAGTTTGGCAGAATTATCTAGCAACAAATTAACCTTTATCCCATGGTCACTGCACATTGGTGGTGGTAAAACTTGACGAAGTGACAGTAATTTCTTTAGGAACACAAACAATGTCTAGTATCTTCTGTCCCCTGGTAGGTTTTTCTACAATCTGAAACAATTGTTGTTCCTGAATATATGTTGTGAATAATGTCCTTACTAACATTGTTGAATCAATATTATTCTTGTCTGTTTCTGGTAAATGTAAGTTCCCAGCTAATATTATTCTTCCCTCCTGTGTATGAACTCCTCTAGGTCATATGTACTTGACTTTGGTGGTCTATACACTCCAACAATTGTTATATGTTCCAGGGTTGTCTTTATTGTCACAGTTACACAGTCTATAGTATTGGTGTTATCACTGAACATGTAATAATCACAGGTCTCATAACTATCTTTAATCCTTATCATAACACCTCCACCTGATTTTTTTGTTAGAACATCTGTTACAGTAAAAACATTTATACCCTGACAGAACTGGTTCCCCATCATTGCTCTTTAACCATGTTTCAGAAACAATAACAACATTAATGTTGTGGGAATGTAGCAAATTTTACAATAAAAAAAAATCTTTATTATTAATGCTCCTAGCATTAACAATCATCAGAGATGCATCAAATGTTGCTATCTGTGAACTGTTAAATTTTCGACCTGGCAAAAAGTCCTGCCTAGTGTTAGTCAAATATTGCAAAATATCTGCTGCAAAAATTCTCTTACCTGATCTTGACAAATTCACTCCATCCTGTCTGAACACACATGTGCCCAAAACTAGGCTTGGATGCTCTACACATTTCCATTTTTTTTAAAACAGGACATTTTTCCATGTAGGTATTTACCCAAAAAATAATTTCATTCACAGTGACCTGACTATCCTTTCTATAGGCAATTTGTGAAAAATACATCCTAACATCAGTACAAGCTACTATCTAAGAGGGCTGACAGTTCCCTACTAACAGGGAAATAATCCTTGAGGATGACATCATTTGTAACAACATGAATAAAAATGGAGCTGTACTTCCTTACATTGAGGTGTTCCAAGGCTTGTCTCACATCTTCTATTTTTGCTCCTGGCAAGCATAACACTATTCAATGTTCATTATCTTCTGTGCAACTACAAGTATCAGTTCCTCTAATAATTGAATCTCCAATTACAAGAATATCTTTGCTGGCCAGCTCTGAAGAATTTTCAGCTTCTAATATAGTAATATCGGCTCTATCAATTGTTACAAAGGATAGATCTTCATCACCATCCCACTGTTTTCATTGTGTATTAAATTCTCATCCTGCCGGTGCTGTAAATCCACAGCTTGAGCCATGTAGTCAACATCTGTCTTTTCTACTTTTTTCTTACAATAATGTTCTTCAATCCTTCAATGTTCAGTTTTGATTTCTTCCTTTTCACTTGCCCATTGCCTCTTTTTAAGGAATCTATATTCAGCTTCAAATGAATAAAATATTGTAAAAGAAAAGAAAATAATCAAGTAACCACAAAATATACAACTAAATAATAAATTAAGTACAGTGAAGTTGTTCTGACCATTAAGTTCTGCAAGCCAGACAAATGTTGTAATTCCTTTATGTCTAAAACATATCCCTTTCTAACAACACTGAAATTAAAGGTAAAACAACAAAATATGAATCAAAGTAAATCTTGTCAACAAGCTATCCCTTCCTACCTACAAACAGTTAAACACAGTGATAACAAATCAATATAAATTCAAATAAAACTTCTCTTACTGGTCAACTCCACAGTAAATCACAAACCAAGGTAGGATTGTTTAGATATGGATTTTCCTCTCTGCAGTCTGTGTGAATTTATAGCTGCCTAGGCCCTTTGGGATGGCTAGAGCTTGCCTGTCTAAAACCTATCCCTTCAATCAGCAGTGAAATTAAAGGTAAAACAATAAAATATGAATCAGTAAATCTTGTTAACAAGCTATCCCTTCCTACCTATAAACAGTTAAAAACAATCATAACAAAATACAATATAAATTCAAATAAAATTTCTCTTACCAGTCAACTCCACAGTAAATCACAAACCAAGGTAGGATTGTTTAGATATGCTCAGTTGCATACATTGTCTGGATGATAGTCCAGCACATTTGCTGATTGACCCTGATTACCATCCACTTGTAACCCTACAGAGGATGCATTACACTTATCCGCTGCTGCAGCCTGGGGTATATTGATAGTATTCACAGCCACATGTAACCCTGTGCACCCCCATGGAGATAATGATTTCTCACAGTGTATGGCTTCAGGTTCACACTGCCCAGTCAGGATGGACACTAACAGTACAGTTGTATCATCTGAGTTTGAGTCAGGTATCTGTGCCTTGCCCTCATCATCAGCCCCAGTGTGGGTTCCAATAGCAGCTTGTTGTCCTACCACAGCCTCAACAAGTGTCACCTCAGCAGTGGTCCACCCAGTGAATACATAACAATAGAAAAAGCAGAGTGAGAATGTTTACCTGTCATGCTACTGTGAATCTGTGGCATGCATACTAACAGTGATCATGCAGGACATACAATGCAGTCCAAACCTACCTCTGCTGCTTTTCTGATGTGCTTGGATGTATTATGTTCCAGTGACACAACATTAGCAGAAACAAGTATAGTAGCTTATTGTCTGTATCTGCAGTGGTACTGTTCTGTTACCTTGTGACATGTTATGCATGCTAAGGGTGACCATGCAAGGTATACCATGCAGTCTCAACCTATCTCTGATGTTGGATGCCTGATGATCCAGTGACACAGCTTAAGCAGAATTTGGTTTGGTCAGCTGTTATACATTTGCAGTGTTTCTGTTCAGTAATTGCTGGGGCATCATTCACCAAGATGCATGGTGAGTGGTTCACCCAGATGCCAGTGTCTACTTTGCTATGGATTAATCCAGTATCTTTGTCCCCATGCAGGGTTACCAAAATTGTTTTAATCTGCTGATTCCAAGTAGTTCCCAGTGGAAGACCTCTCAACCACTATGGAACTTGCCTTTGTCTTAGCACAGTATAGCATGTTGGTGACATGGTTACAACATTGTGGTACTTTCCAGTTTCACCACATTGATGTTGTTTACCATTGTCTGCCATGTCTGGTGATGTAAAGGCTGGTCAGCATACCCTTTTCCCTACAGGCACCAAACATGGGTCCTGAATACCTGAAGCAGGATGTCATTTTCAGCCAAAAATGTCTAGCCTCTGCAATCCACTTTGACCTCTAGATGTGCAGACACCTATGATCACAAGAGCCGTGGTAATAAATTGTCAACTGTTGAAATTGATAAGATGACATCTACAGACTCAGGTATACCATACTGTAGAGAAAGGAGCAGATATGGGGATATGTCATGCTATAGTTAGAAGAAGAAATGGGAACACTTCTGGCTGTAGCAGTTGCCACACTGGCCCATGTGAGGTATTTATATGGGAAGGCACTAATCCCTGGTGCCAACACTGGGGAACATTTGGGAAAAAACAGGTGACACAGCTATATAGTTCTATGGTGGGAGGTTTAGCCATAACAATGCCGTGGCCAACACAATAAGTCACCATATACTATAGACAGGGCATATCATCTCTGGAAGAACTGACAGGCATACACAGATACAGGTTGTGCTCTTATCATGAACTGCATTATTGCCAGTATAATAAATGTTCAAATTACATATGTGGGTACACAATTTTAAATTGCTAAAATTATGTACGGTGAATATGATGCTGTCTACTTCTCGAAAAACCTTTTCCAAATCTGTATGTCAGCTAACATTGTAAACAGCAGGAAGATCTTTAACTTTGCAGCTTTTTACCTGTAGGCAGATAAGGACAGGTGTGATGACTGTAAATGAATCACTTTATTTTGTTGCTGCACATCTATGGCATTAAGCTCATCTTGTGGTCATGGGCTCTTGCCAGAGTAATATATGAATATGTACATCATACCTTGTACTCAGTAACTGCATTGTATGTGCAATTCAGTTATCATTTTACTCTTCAGGAATCTGCCATAATTTTCTGAAGATATTCACATAGCAATGGCTGTGTCTGCAAGTGTCCAGCAGATAGTGCCACACAGTATGTACACAAATGTAATATAATTGTTCGTCCTCTCCATGACCATGCCACAGAGCAGCTACTTGGCCCCTCTGCTGGTTCATTAAACAAAGATGATGTACTGGATAACCTGGCAGAGGTGCTGTCCTCAGCCATGGCCACAGCTATGAAGGGGGAACAGTGTATTCACTGGTAGGATGACCTGTCACAGCATTACTCTGATGATTTCCATGCATGGGAGATTAGGCGACAATGCCCTGAATGGTACTGTAAGTGGACTGCATTGTTATTTTTGATATGTGAGGGGAGATGTTCTTCCTACTGACAGGTCTTTGTCTCACTAAGCATACCACAGGTGTGTGAGCTATTTTGTGATGGTATTTCTATGTCAGATTGAGGTGTAGGTGATGCATAGTTTAAATTGCCAGATACTTTTATTGTGGGTTCTACTGGGATCTATTATATGGTGGCTTTCTGCTACCCCATATTAGGATGCCTGCACGCTGCCTGATGTATTCTTGCGTAAAGCAGGGTCATAGTTCTCTGTAAGTATATTAGTGTATGTACATGAGAAAGACATATGGCATGTGTCTAGGATGCAGCTATTGGAGCATACTTAGGGTAAAGCAAGTTGTCAGTTTTGTTCTAGCATCTTATATATTATAGATGCAGTAGTTTTTGATTCTTTTTCTTTCAGCAAAAGCAGAACAAGAAATTGAACCTTGTCACTTAATGAGGGATGCAGACAAGACTAGTGGCCAAACAAGGCTGGGTCTACTGAAAAATGCTGGTGTGTAGTTTAAATATCTATCTATGTGTGTATGTGTGTGTGTGTGTGTGTGTGTGTGTGTGTGTGTGTGTGTGTGTGTGTGTGTGTGTGTATGTATATATATATATATATATATATATATAAATATATATATATATATATATATGTGTGTGTGTGTGTGTGTGTGTGTGTGTATATATATATATATATATATATATATATATATATATATATATATATATATATATATATATATATATATATATATATATATATAATGATATATATAAATATAATGTGATAACCCACCACTGGACCAGTAATCAAGGAGCCTCAATCCTCACCACTGGCACCAGTGGGGGACAAACACTTGGAGGTTAACAGCTACACACACACACAGTATTTCAAGATACAGCACTCTGCAGCAAGTGCAGTTTCCTTTAAGAGCACACAGAGACCACAGTCAGTCCAAAGCTGGTTTCTCCCTCTTTCTCCAGATCCCCAGTAAGACTCCCCAATGGCACAGCTATAGAGCTGAGATCTCAGATGAGTGGCCAAGCCAAGACCTCCAACATCCTCTCTGTCCAACCAGTGATTCTTGTCCCTGCCCAAGTAGCTGACACACACACACTCTTCGAGGTTTGATTTACACACACACACACACACACACACACACACACACACACACACACACACACACACACACACACACACACACACACACACACCTGGGAAAGGCTTACACAGGTTTACTAGCTATGCCCACTTTTGTCCAGACTATAAGGTAGTTATCACTACCACCAGCCAACTCCTTATCAGCTACTTTAAGGCCCATATCAAAGGGTGTCCAATCTTACTTTGTAATATTAATTTTAATAAAAATGGTAGTTTGACCAAGAGTGAAGCTATTAGGAGTGGCCCACAAAGTGTCACCAAATAAATATGCAAGTACTCTCAAAACTTAAATATCTCTAGACAGATCAGCCACAATGAAAGGTTTACATTTTAAAGGTTAAGGTTTAAAGTTTAAATTACAAATTATTTATTCTTATGTGACTATGTCTTTTTTCTATACATACTATTGTGTGTTTTGTTTTTGTATATCATATTCATTTAAACTGTAATTATTGTAACTAAAATATGGAGCTTTTCTCCCCAGACCTCCACTGAAAGCGGGCTCTTTATTGACCAAGTGGACTACCCGGTCATCAAACTTAAATAAATAAAAATAAATAAATATATTTAATAATAAATAATAAAAGAGCAAGAAAAACTCAGTATATTTTCACAGTGACATCAGCGTTCAAAACCACAGGAAATATTTAAAACAACATTGCAGGGCAGTCTCAAATAAATAAAGAAAAATATCTAAACTAAGCTTTGCTATATTCTTGATTATATACAAGAGAATTGTACTGTTCCCTAGAAACTAACTTCATCAGAGCAAGGCAGATGCTGTGGTGAATGGTTCTTGTCAGGTCCAAGACAGAATACAGAATGCATTGTCTCTCTAAGATACTTTTAAAATTAATATCTCAAATATTACTGCTGGAGTAGCTTGCAGAATGACATCATTTCTTGTCATCTTACTCTATCCCAGGTGAAACCCCCACTGCTGGGAGCTGGCAGTATTTAGCATCTACTTGTGAAAATACATAGACCTCAGATCTTTGGAAGATGCTGGCAGTCATAAAACAATACATTCCTTCACATTTCAAGACTAGAAATTATTTCACCCTAGAGACAATACATAAAGCTCTGTGGTTTTAGACATTGTGTCTCCTTGCTGCATTGAATCTGAAAAATACCATCTTTCATGGCATAGCCATAAAGTAATTTAATTTCAGTTATTTTTTTAAGTTAACGTCTCTGTATTCCAGTTTCCACTGTTAAAATATATACATTTAAACAGTTACAACAGTGCATGTGCATTTCTATTCTCTTCCAGCAGGGCACGCGGTGGTTACATTTTAAGCACAAGCACTTTATAAAATACCTTTTTAACACACATGTCTGTACTGACCAGTTTGATATACACATGACAAACAGTTATAATACAGTTGTAACACAAGCATCTTATATAGATTATGTTGATATTCACAAATATATAATTATTTACAAAATTCCAGATAGTTGTGCTGGCAGTATTCCCCTTTATCACACTTCTTTCCCCTTTGAAGACTCAAGCTACTTTTTCAAGTGACCCTTGAGAAATGTTGCTTGAGTGGGATGAGCCTATCTGGGAATACATTATCCCATTCCCTGAATTGAGAGCTCATCTGTGTTGGCATTGCTAACCCCAGTATAGTGCTGTACTGTTCTATCATATGCCTGCAACCCTAGGCTCCACCATAGTAATTTGGGGTTTTGCTGGCTGGCTTTCTGTAGCCATAGACCCTCCTTGGACTCCTCCAGCCTCCTACTGCAAATACTTAGCACAAGGGCCTCCCTATTATGATAAGGTTTCATGGTGTTAACATGGCACAGTTTGTGCCCCTGCCTCCTGCCTAGCAGTTCTACCATGTAGTTAGCAGCACTGACCTTCCTTATCACTTTGAAGTTTCTCTCCCCAAGCTTCCTGCAGCTTGTTGTGTCTGACAGGAATGAGAATCATAACCTGCTGCCCCACTGCGTACTCTCTAGCTCGAGCATTCCTGTCATACCAGACTTTTTTCTGCTGTTCTGCTTCTGCCAGGTCCTCCTGGGCTAAGCCCATGAGTTCCCTGAGACTTGTCCTGTGGTTAAGGACATATGCCACAACAGACTTCTTGTGGGATTCACAATCACCCTATGCCCACACAACAACTCAAAGGGTGAAAAACCTGTGGATTCCTGGGGCACTTCTCTGTAAGCAAGCAACAGATGTGGCAGATATTTGTCCCACTCCCTCTTAAACTGGTCTGCAAATGCCCGTAGTATGGTCCTTAGTATAGAGTTTAAATCTCAACCAGACCATTAGTCTGGGAATGGTAGGGGTGGTCTTTAGTTGCTTCACCCCACAGTGCTTCCACAGACAAACCAGCAGGTCTGACATGAAACTGGCACGTGTCAGTCAGTATTTCTTTTGGGAAACCTTCTCTGCTGAAAATCTGTAACAAAGCATTTGCCACCTTTTCTGCCTTGATGGAGGGCAGAGCCACTGCCTCAGGGTATCTGGTAACATAATCTCCAATCACTAGGATATACTTCTTTCCTGTGGAACTTGGGGTACTCAGAGGTCCCACAATATCCACAGCTACCATCTGAAACAGCTTTTCAATCACAGGCAAAGGCATCAAAGGAGCTTTGAACTTGTCTCCTGCCTTGCCTACCTGTTGGCATTTCTCACAGGCCCTACAGCACCCTGTTACATCTCTGTAAATCCCAGGCCAATAAAAGTTCTGCATAATACATCTATTTGTATACTTTATGCCCATATGACCTGGAAAGGGAATGTCATGGGCTATGACTAGAAGTGCCAGATGGTAGGCTCTGGGCACTACCAAATGCTGTATTCTCTCACCCTCTAGCCCTCCCTCAGGGTCCTACTCTCTATACAGTAACCCTTTGTCCCAGTATACAGATTCCCCTTTTCCTTGAGAATCACGCGCCTCCCTGGCTACCTCCCTCAAGCCTTGTAATGTAGGGTCTGAGAGTTGAGCCTGCCTCAGCTCTCTCTTTGTAACCCTTTCCAGCTCCCCTTCCACAGGAAGCCTGGTACTGTCTGACAGCAGTGCCTCACTGTCACCCTGGATACTACAACTCACCTCTGCCCTTGCAGTCACTCTCTCCAAGGGAACATCAGTAGCCACAAGCAGCTGTGGTTCACCTTCAGTCTCACTGCTACAAGGTATCTGCCTCCCTGTAGTAGCCATCTCACCAGGCCTGGTTTCAAGTGTGTGGTCTATCTGGGTCCCCCCAGGCTACTAGACCTACATGCTTGTCTCCAATCCTGACTGTGTGTAACTGCATACACTCAAGGTACTGCCTTATCAAAGTCATTCTCTATCAGGGCATCTGCAGGGATATCTTCAAACAGACCTACTTGCTTGCTTCCTTTTCCACCCTCCCAGTTAAGGTGGACCCTAGCCAAAGATATTTGGAATGGGGTCTATCCTAAAGCTCTTACTGGAGTGGACTGCCCAAGCAAGTGGTGCTCTTCTTTAACCACTGCAGGCTTCACGATGGTTAGGTCAGAGGCTGTGTCTGTCTTAGCAGTGGCCTGCTTCCCATCTACTAAGATAGGATATAACCTGTTGTGGTAATTTGGTACCCTTGTTGTCTCCAGACAACTTACTGCTGGAATTCTGTCATTCCCACTTCCTGGTGCTCCCACCTTTTGTTCCCCACCTTGCCTCCGTGGACATCTATATGCTACATGGCCCCACTGGTTACATTTAAAGCATTTAGTACTTTGGTCCTGGCCATGTACCTGAACTAGTGGCTTCCCCTGTTACTGGTGGACTCTGTTGGGGTGGTTTATGCTGCCAACCATTGGATCCCTTAGATCCATGTGCAGCACTGGGTATCCCTTTCCTGTGCAGTGATGGCCTGCTTGCTAGGTATAGGTCTCCCTTTCCCCAACTCATCTATGGTATTGCATTCTCTATCTGCAAACTATATTCTCATGTCCTCAGGCAAAGTGCTAAGGGCTTGTTCCTTCACCAAAAGGTCTGACAGACCTTCAAAAGTGGTGACCTGATACCCATTCATCCACCTATGAAAATAAGTGCTTAGTTCAGCAATATATTCGCACATACTTTCATTTGCTTTGCATGTTAACTTAAAACACTCTAATAAACACTTTTTAACTGTATTATAATTTTAGTAATCAGTATCAGACAATTTAGAAACAGCAGTTACAGCTTTGCCATGGAGTAAGAGTTCAGGAACTGTACCCAGAGCCAATGGTCAACATTATACTGTTTATAGACCCTTTCAAACATATGAATAAAACTATCAAAATTATCACCCTCTGTAAATTGTGGAAGAATGTTACTGACCTTTAGTGCTTCTGGGGTTCGGTTACACCTTTCTCCATTACCTCTATGACTTTGGCGAAGAGTCAGCATTTCCTTTTCATGTTGCCTCTGCCTCACATTTTCTTCAGCTTCCAGATATCTCAGTCTCTGTACTGATTCTAATTCCATGTGTTTCTGTTTCTCCTTTTCTTCAGCTTCTGAATGCCACAGTTTCTCATTTTTTTCAACCTCTAAGCACAGCAGTCTCTCTGCTGGTTCTATTTCCAACCATTTGGCCTCCAGTTCAAGTATCCTTAACTCCAGATGGATTTTTAAGTCCTGTGTGGAAATGTTGAACTGTTCATTTTCTGAGAGTTGTACATCACCACGGCCAGTCTGGTTGTCCTCCTGGTTGCTGGTCTGTGATGCAGCTATGACTAAGGCTTTAATCATTTCTGCTTTAGTCAAGTTGGCATGCACCAATCCTTTGTCTTGGCACATCTCAGCCAACTAGTTCCTTGTCAGCTTGCCATTCTCCTCTGCTGAAATCCTTGCCTGCTCTCCCTAACTAACTAAGCTAACAAACAAAATAAATAAGACTATTGCGATATGAAGCTCTGAATGTCTACCATGTGGCTGCTTGAGAGTACAAACACCTTTTTAGTGACCACTGTTTACAGGCTAAATGAGTTCAATAGCCACACCACTGAATTCCAATATGTGGTGTAATGACTCTACCACTGCTGACCAATAATGTGATGACCCACCACTGGACCAGTAATCAAGGAGCTTCAGTCCTCACCACTGGCACCAGTGGAGGACGTACACTGGGAGGTTAACAGGCACACACACAGTATTACCAGATGTAACATTGCATCAAGTGCAATTTCCCTTAACAGCACAGAGAGACCACAGTCAGTCCAAGGTTGGTTTCTCTCTCTTTCTCCAGATCCTCAGTAAGACTCCCCATTTGCACAGCTACAGATCTGAGATCTCAGCTGAGTGTCCAAGCCAAGACCTCCAGCACCCTCACTGTCCAACAAGTGCTTCGTGTCCTTGCCCAAGTAGCTGACACATACACACTCTTTGAGGTTCGATTTACACAAATATACACACACACACACACCTGGGAAAGGCTGGCAAAGGTTTACAAGCTACGCCCTCTTTTGCTCAGACTATAAGGTAGTTATCACTGCCACCAGCCAACTGCTTATCAGCTACTTTAATGCCCTTAACAAAGGGTGTCCAATCTTACTGTGTATTATTAATATTAATACAAATGGTAGTTTGACCAAGAGCAAGGCTATTAGGAGTGGCCCACGCAATATCACCAAATAAATATGCAAGCACTCTCAAAACTTAAATATCCCTACACAGATCTGCCACAATGAAAGGTTTAAATATATTTAATAATAAATAATAAAAGAACAAGAAAATACTCAGTATATATTCACAGTGACATCAGAGTTCAAAATCACAGGAAATATTTAAAACCACATTGCAGGACAGTCTCAAATCAATAAAGAAAAATATCTAAACCAAGCTTTGCTATATTCCTGACTATATCCAAGAGAATTATACTGCTCCCTAGAAACTTACTTTATCAGGCAAGGCAGATGTTGTGGTGAATGGTTCTTGTCAGGTCCCAAACAGAATACAGAATGCACTGTCTCGCTAAGAAATTTTTAAAAATTAATATCTCAAATATTACTGCTGGGGTAGCTTGTAGAATGACATAATTTATTGTCATCTGACACTATCACAGGTGAACCCCCCACTGCTGGAAGCTGACAGTATTTAGCATCTACCTCTGAAAATAAACAGACCTTAGATCTTTGGCAAATTCTTAAAGTCATAAAACTATTACATCCCTTCATATTTCAAGAATAGTAATTTTTTACCCTAGAGACAATATAGAAACCTCCCTAGTTTTATACATTATGTCTGCATTGAAACTGAAAGATACCATCATTTATGGTATAGCCATGAAGTAATTTAATTTCAGTTATTTTTCTGAAGTTAACCTCCCTGTGTTCCAATTTCCACTGTTAAATTGTATACATTTAAACAGCTATAATAGTGCATAAAGATTTCTATTCTCTTCCAGCAGGGTACACTGTGGTTACATTTTAAGCACAAGTACTTTATAAAATACCTTTTTAACACACGTCTGTATAGACCAGTTTGATATACAGATGACATACAATCTAATACATTTGTAACGCAAACATCTTATGTAGATAATGCTGATATTCAAAAATGACATATAATTATTTACAAATTTCCAGACAGCTGTGCTGGCAGTATCCTCCTTTGTCACAATATATATATATATATATATATATATATATATATATATATATATATATATATATATATATATATATGTATATATATTCTTAGCATGCAACTGAACCATGGTTCATTCCTGCTAAGACTGTTGCTAAGGATAGTGAGTGTAGTCAAATCAAGAGTGTCTCAGTGGAGGGGGTTATGGACCCAGATAATATTGATGTCTCCCTGGCAAGGGATCTGGGTCCTCACAGCTATGTACTCTACAACAGTGCCTGTCCCCTAATTCATAATTTGGTGATGGATCTCAGTGATGTCCCTCAAGGCTGGGCAGCAGATAGCTTCTCATGCCCCCATTGTTGCTTCAGCTTGTGTTACACCCCATGAACTGTGCACTGTCCAACACTCTCCATCATCATTTGTCTGCCCTCTGTTTGTCCTTGTCTACCCCATCTCTATCCCCATCCGAGTGTGCACACATGTTTACCCTTGTTTTCCTATGGTCTTGTGCACTCATGCACATATGTTTGTTTGTCACTGGTCTCTGATCTACCTCCCTTTCTTACCCTTCTTTTCCTTTCATCATTCTCTCTCTTCTCCACTTTCTATATAAAGAAACACAAAATGGAGGCCCATATCCTCAAACAAATATATTACTTTACTTCCCCCAACCTGCACTCTTCTATTATGTTATATTTTATGTGTCACTTTGCTTAATTGTTTCTGTCCCCATTTTCCTACTTTCCTATATAACCCTTCCCTCTCTTTATGAAAAGTTAGGAAGGTGTTGGGAATGAATTATGATAATGTGCATTAATACAATGTTTGACTTAAGAGAAAGAGGGTAAAGATGCAAGTAGAAAGCTATACTTAGTAAAAGGTTTTGTGACTCTGATAAGATAGACAAATAGACACATTTCTAATGCTGATTCTTAGCTTATGTAGCATTAATATAATTTTATTGGCAGCATGCCTTGAATTTGAAAAATGTGACTTCAAAAGTCCTGATGTTTTCACACTTGCCCCATTATCCAATTTTTGGGTAATGCTTACATAGTTATACTTAAGTAAGACATCATAAAGGGTTGTATAGGGCTTATCCCCTGCAATGGTTGCCTCATCCTTGCAAAAACACCTGTCTCTATGTTATTTATATGGACCTTCATGTGTGTGTGTGTGTGTGTGTGTGTGTGTGTGTGTGTGTGTGTGTGTGTGTGTGTGTGTGTGTGTTTTAATTTTGGATGTAAGTCATTTGCCATCTGTTTACCTCTTTTTTTAATTATTCCACTACATGACTACATGATTGTTTAATCATACAATAAAATATTTAATAAAGATTGTGTCTTGTCTGACTCTACACTTTCACCTTTTTTAAATCAACTACAATGTTCAGTAACAAGTGTAAAGGAAAATGTATTATTAGGCAGCCATAAATAGTACAAGGAAATGGTACTAATAATTAGCTTGACTTTATTTTCATTTTCTGGCCTGAAAGCAACTGAAAAAGGTAAAAGATAAGATACTAATATAATTTAATTAGACATTAAAATATTCATCCTTTACTTGAAAAAACACAGCAGTCAATGAAACACCAAAGGAATGCATGGTGGCCACAGGTTTGTATGAACAACTTCTTTGGAATGCTTTCATCCCAACATAGGTCTTTGTTAGAAATACAGGAAATGATGGGTCATGTAATATAAAACTATTAAAATATTGATTATCAGCCTGCATTCTGAACTAAGAATTAAAGGAAACATGGTCATTAAAACTTAAGGTCACAGTGGCATTATAGCAATAACTGACTAGTTGGTATGATATATTGAAGATTTACCCTGGGTTGGTGTGGTTTAATCATGACGGTGAAGCCCGAATGACTAAACAAAGTCAACCATGGGTAAATATTCACTATACCACACCCAGGAGTCAGTTATTGCTATTATACAGTGACACAATTTAAGAAAGAAATTACTTACTTTCTTAAATAATGGGCCGGATTCATGATGGCTTGCACGGAGTCTAAGAGTAGAGTAAGACTCCATGCAGCCATCATGTCCGACGAGCGATCCAGGAACAGCCTGCAGGGGCGTGCAAGAGAGCTCCTAAAATGGCTCCTACATGGACAGGGCCAGGTCATGCAAATTACCTCAATTGCAGCTGAAAGGCATGCAAATGAGGTAGATTTGCGATACAGAAAACCCAAACCTGTCTGAGTAAGAGCAGTGTTATTTGCAGAAATGTACTCAGTTGACAACTGAGTACCGTTCTGCAAATAGCAAAACAGAGCCGTGACAGCTTCAAATAAAGGTTGCATCCAGTAGAGGAAGCATGCCAATGGCCAAATATACGGCCATTGGCAATGTTTCCCGATGCAATATGAAAATAAAAATAATTATTTTTTTTCTTCGATTTTCGATGTTTAAGCGTAGTGCAGCGCCACGCAAATGGGCTGCACTCTAAAAACCAGAAAAATCAAAATTTAAACCCACAAATGTGGATTTTATTTAAATTTTTAATTTACAATGCAAGGGAATGGCAGGCTGAAGACAACATGGCCACCGAGTACAGGTTGCTAAGGGGGGAAGCACAGTCTAAGAGATGTAACCAAGCATTAGTAGGCAATCCTATGCAAAGGAGGGTTAGGATAGTGAATCGCAGGTTTACATAGCAAATGAGCACAGTCAGTGGAGTGTAGGAGTAGGATAAGGGGAGTAGCAGAGTAGAAGATAGGTGACATCACAACTGGGGTATGTATGAAAGAAGGGAAACTCATTGGAGCAGAGTGGCATGTGTCAGCTGTCATTTACACATCATTTTAAGAGGTGTGTCAACAGGTAGGCTAGGTAAAGGCAAGAAATGGAAGGTGTATGCCATGAATAACACCAAAGTTTCTTGCTGAGCATGTATGCGCACATGTGCGTGTCTGTAAACCCAAGTAAGACAGTGTGCACGAGTGTAAGCGTGAGTGCGAGCGTTTAACCGGAGTAAGCATGTATAAGGCAGTTTAAAGTGTTGTAAGCGCATTTGCACTGGTGTGCACGTGTTTTAACCTGAATAAGCAAGTTGTAGTCTGTGTAAGCATGTGTGCACGCGTGTGAGGTGTTTGCGCTTGTGTGTGCTGCGCTGCCCCCCGAGGAAACAGAAAGGAAATAGGAAGCACAACAAATAGTAGGAAGCTACCAGGGAGTACTAGCAGAGCTAGCAGGTGAAAACAATCAGAATCAGGCAATTACACAGGCAGTACACTAGCCCAGCCCAGCCTAGCACCTAAAACTCTGCAAACAACAGTCCATTATGTTTCTCACAAGAGACACTGCAGTAAGCTAATAGAAGTGAAAACTGAAAAAGCTTTACTGAGACAAAGAAATGTTAGGGGCTGCCAATGCTGTTATAAGGCGACATATGCAACATGCTGAGGGTGGTGACAACGGAAATGCTGCTGGACAACCCACAGTGAGGAGACGGAGAAGAGTGTACAGGCCCAGGGTAACCTACCAGGGGCTACATGAGCTGGAGATAGTGGAGTGCTATAGAGTGGACAGAGACCTCCTGCACAAATTGTTGAGCTGTGCAGGCCATGCCTCACACACAGAACCAACAGAGGGGAACCCATCTCAGTGGAAACCAAGGTATGTGTTGGCCTAAGAATATTAGCAACAGGTACCTTCCAGAGCCCAACTGGTGATATGATGGGGATATCACAGGCATCAGCATCCAGTGTACTGCACCAGTTCCTGGATGCCATGTCAGCACATGTCGGTGATCATGTGTATTTCCCCAATTCCCGTGAGGTATTGGCCAGTAATATGCGTCTCCTCCAGCAAATAGCGGAATACCCTGAGGTAGTGGGTGCAATAGACTGCATGCACATACACATCAAAGCACCAGCTGTTGAGCGGGGTAGGGTCTACTTCAACCGCAAGGGCTTCCCCTCCATCAACTGCCAGGTCGCATGTGATGCCCAGAGCATAATACTGAATGTGTGTGCTGGCTGCCCTGGAAGCTACCATGATTCCCATATCTGGCATCTGACGCAGCTGTACCAGACATTTGCCAATGGGGACATCCCACATGGTCACATAGTGGGGGATGCTGGCTATGCACTGGAGCCGTGGCTGATGACACCCATCAGAAACGCACACACACCTGAACAGGAATGCCATAATGAGGCACACACACAATCACGAAATGTAATCGAGTGTGTGTTTGGGCTGCTCAAGTCATGGTTCCGGTGCCTGGACACATCTGGTGGAGCCTTGCAGTACTCACCAACTACATGCACCCAAATTGTCATGGTATGTGCTATGCTACATAATATGATCCTGCGAAAACAGGTGTAGCAGGACCAGCATAGGCCTGGGCCAAACAGCCCCCCACCATTGCCAAGGTCATCACAGGCAGAGTATGACTCGGAGGAGGAACAACCTGAGCCTGCCCCAGTAGGCAGAAGGAGGCGTGCCCAGTATGCTTTGGCCTTAGCAAAGAGGCAATGCATAGCACATACACTGGCTCAGTAGGAACTCCGGAAAGGATACCTCTCTCTGACTTGAACATATAGTAAAAGGGATGCCTAAGTTGACACTACCTGCTTTCAAACATGTACAGGGAGTGTAGTATGTGCATCCGACATAGGCAGCCCTGCTGCACCACCTGAGGCATGATTGCCATGTGTTAAGCAATTTAAACAGCATTTACCACCATGTAGTATATGCAAACAGAATCGCACACACCAACTAGTACAACTGTGGTCAATGTTGAGTAATATTGGGCAATGTCCAGCAAAGTTGGTGAATATACAGCAATGTCGGACAAGCCTGGTCTAAGTAGGGCATAGCTGAACAAAAGCCAACATGCCCATATTTGCTTAACTGGCCCTTAAGCAGTCTGGTCTGCTCAGTACAAAAATATAAAGCAGTGATGGGCTTCGAACCCAGGATACTGTGCACTATAGTTAAAGTACTGAACCACTAAACCATGACAGTATTGCAGTGGTCAGCCAGTATGAAGGAATGTTGATAAGTCTATGCAAAGTATCTCATGGAAACCCTGCAGGCACAGCATAATCCCTGTTGAGTTATGACACAAAGGTGAGTCCTGCAGTAAGAACAGAACTTGACTTCCAACACACACAGTATAAATGTTAATATTGGTCATGTTCACACACATCCACAAATGTAGTGGACTTCAGATCGCAACATACTGAAAGGTCACACTGGGCATGCTGACACACTTGAATAAATGAGACATATGTCAGGCAACAAAACATGGAAAGCCTGAACTGGGCATGCTCACACACTTAGGCCATGTCTGAGTACAGCAGTGGGCCACACATATCTGGCAGTTGCATGTGTTAACCCAGGAACCTCTCACTATCCAGCAATCCACCCTGTGCACACAGTTACATGACAACAGACACATATATAATATAGTGGAACCCTGTCATGATCAAACATGTTCTGCAGATACCTAAGTTGTTCATAGAAACTGGGAAAGCAAAGACAATAAAGACATGCAAACAGTATCAGCAATAAATATTGTGCATCCCGAACATAAGCATAGGTTCAGAGGTCGATACTAGGCTATCTGCCCTAGGGCATGTACAAGCCTAGCCAGAGTGTGTTTGGCTTTTGCAACCCTGTCAGATTACTACACTGTGCCAGTGAATAGTAGGTCACACAAGATAGCCCATGTACTTTTAGGCTAGTGTGCCTCTGTCTAGCAAGGACACAGAAAATATCTCAGGGGTAAACATACGATCACCCATACAGCCATCAAGATGTCCCCTGTAGGTGGTCAGTGGGTGGCTCTGCCTATGTGAAACTGATCACAATCCGGAGTGAGTGGAGGCCCTGGGATAAGAATCTGTCCCTCCAGCATGTCCTATTAACATCTGTGCTAAGGTATATGTCCCTGGAGTGTGTAGCTACAAGGAAGTTGGATATCCTGAGGTGGAGCATGTCCAGTAATTCTGGGTTGGGTATTACTGTAAACAACAGGCACACATCATATCCGAGTAGGTGGTAAGCGACTAAGTAGAGCTGGAGTTACTGCATCCGAACTGTGCAGGTCATCCGTGTGAGTCCCTACATCTGCTTGGTGAGGAACTTCTGTGGCCAGTACAGTTGCTGCAGGTGTTGGGTAAGGTACACCCCAAAGGTGGCATTGTAACCAAGCATGGTTGTGATGAGTATAGGGGCACAATGACCTCACTCGATCTAGATGTGAAACCATATGGGATAAGGTGGCTTATATAGAAGGTCTGTCCAACCACTTTGGCAACGTGAATGTCAAAGGCGACAGTACAAACAAGTCATGTCCCCAATCACCTAACAACTCCTACCATATGTAATGGAGTACTACCTATGTGGTAATGTGTGGGCATGTTGTTATTCCCAAAGGGGATGACTATGCAACTAATGGCATTTAGCTGTAGGCCATGGCTCAGGTACCAGTTATCCATCTCTGTGAGACCCTGTTGGAGTGTGCATGTGGCAGCTGGAGAGTTGATTATGGCACACAGTTTGCAGTCAAGTGCGAACAAGGTCAGCCATATTCCCCCTGTGGTAGCCTGTACATCAGACAAATATATACTGAACAACAGAGGTCCCAGGACCGAGCCGTGTGGGATGCCATGTGTAACTGGTGTATAGTCAGACATGGCACCTGCAATTCTGACCATGTGTGTGCTATCCCTGATCCAGGTAGCAATCCATCATGTGAGATATGTGTCCATATCGATGCTGGTGAGCCTATGCATAATGGCCCAGTGGGTTATTGTGTGGAAGGGTTTTGCAAGGTTCAGGTAGGCTGCGTGTACAACTGTCCCTATGTCGATGGACCTGTTAACTGTCTAAAGAATACAAACATGTTCAAGAGGCAAGATCTGCCCACAACAATGCTGAAATGTGTAGGACACAGTGTCTGTAGGTTCCCGATGTCTATGTGTAAGAGTCCCATGACAATATGCTCCATAGCTTTGCAGAACAGGCTAGGTAGGCTTATAGGGCAATATTGTCTGTGGTCTGTTGTGGCACCAACTCTGTGGAGTGGGACCACTGTTGCTATATGCCATTCCGTGGGTACATATCCTGTAGTGACTCTGATATTGCACAGTGATGTAATGTGAGAGTTACGTCTGTCATGAAGCTTGTGTAAGATGCAGGCTGGGACACCATCTGGTCCCATTGATGCTGTAATGTATGCTTTGGCGTGGGCAGCACTCACCTGTTACTGTGTGATGTCAGGGGGGTTACACTCTATTGGGATGGATAGTTGCTCCCTAGGGGGGATGGGGGGGAGACATCTGCACTGAACCTGTTTGCCAGGATGTTGGCTATGCCAGTGGGTTCAGGGTAAGTTTAGTCAGTATGCAGTAACTCACAGCATATCAGTGAGTGTCCACCCAGGTTCTTGACATAACTGAAGAAGGCCTTGTGATAGTCCTACATGTCTGGTGCAATTGTCCGTGAGAAGCAGCCCTTAGATAAGTACATGAGTGATTGTAGCTGTCTGCTAGTACAGATCACAGATGCTTTCCCCGTCTGTGATTGTGCTCTATCATGTAGTAGCTTCCTCCTGATGTTGTACAGCTTATTAATGGCTGGGGTCTACCAGACAGGTCCCCTGCCATTGGAGGAGTGAGTCCTGTTGTTATTTTGGATAGCACAATCCATGCAGTCCACTAGGTGTCCATAGAATGTGTATGTGAAGGATTCAGCAGTCGGAGCTGTATTTGCCACTGTCGCAGGGTCTCTGAAGGATACCACCTTGCTTTGGTGAAGTGAGATGTTGGCTCATGAGACGTTCACCAAGATTAACCAGGATGGGTGTGTGGAGTGTATATGTATGTCCAGTGAGATATATGTATGTTCTGACCTTACCAATGAGGGGTATATCGCTGGTGTGGAACATAGAGTCCCCATGTTGGTGATGAGCAGGTCTAATATGCATTCCCCCTTGTGGCTGTGGTGACTAGTTGTGCCATATCATATGAATTTACAAATTGTAGCGACTGTAGGGCGAGGGTGTTGGGGCTTGAGTAGTATCCACAGTCAATATTTGTGTATCTGAAGTCACCCAATATAATGGTGTTTGTGGAGACCTTCATATTCTCCACTGTTCCCAGGAAAGCCGAGTGTGGTTCCTGAGTATGGGAGGGTGGTCTGTAGCAGGCAACAAACTGAAAGGCAGGTTTGCACAATGGTAGTTGTATATGTATGGTCTGTGATGCTTATTGCAGTGCTGCTAACCCGGAGGTGTTTGTATCTGTGATGTATATGGATACTCCCCCTAGTTGTGTTGTCCGTTCCAAGTCCTGTGGTCAGAAAGCATGGTATGAAACATAACCTGGTAGTGCTGGAGTGCATATGTGAGCCTGAACCAGGCATCTGTTAGTGCACAGATATCGCTATCCTCCATGCTGAGGAGAGTCCTGAGTGGCCGCAATATGAGGGTAACACATCTGGTGTTGAGCAGCATTACCCTTAGTGTCATTTAACCTGTAATGTCTACGGAGGTGGGTTTTTCTTTTGAGCCCTGCTCAACAATTGCACTATGGTGGTAGCAAGAGCCTTAGCCAGCATTTGAAGGTCCAAGGGTGACAGGTGCAAGCTGTCCATAGTGAAGCTACGTGGCATGTCGAGCATGTCACCACAGGCTGACAGACACTGTATTCCCTATGAATGACACCAATTAGTTAGCCAACTGTTAAACATGATATGTTTGTCTATATACTGTGACATCATACTTGGTGGGTGTATGATGCTAGACAAGGTCAGGGTCATACTGGCCTGGGCTACATGATCACAGTGTTCCTCCATGTACCATGTCATGTGGTCCAGAGAGTAATGTCTGAGGTTTTACGCACCAGCATGGACAATGATGGTGCCAGTCCTGTACTTGCTTTGGAGTGACCTGACTGCATGTGTTATGTGGCAGATACTGGCACCCGACAGACAGCACAAAGGGACTATTCCCTTGTATGGGCTGGTGAGTGGTACGTCAGTATGTCTGACAATAAGTGTCGCCTATCACAAGTGTATTAGGTGTGTTGTGTAGCCCGAAGGGCAATGACTGTGTGGTACACTGACATTGTAAACTATGTGAGATGTGGGTATTGTAGTGGGGTAGCAGTTGTGTGTGCCTGCTGTGGAGGTCTCTGCTGCTTAGGCAGAGTTCATTTACAGCATCCGAGTATGTGTATGTGTGATAATGTGGTTTGAGTGCTGTCGCCAGAGGATATGTGAGACTGATATGTGGTGTGTGTGGTTACCTTCACCACCTGATAGACTGTGCCAGTCATGGGTCGAGAGAGTTCAGCACCCTGTATGTCTCTATAGGTGCATCTCACACATATATCTGAGTTTGTTGGGAGGAGGAGAGTGTTGTCTGTGTACATGAGGCAGATGTGAGATTGTGTCTACATCACAATATTCACCAGCTGGACTGGAGAGTGCACACGAAGCTGACCCCTGGACATGCTGGGATATCATGATGACATACTCTGTAGCCAGATCACAAAGAATCAGTACGTTGTTAAGTGTGTAAAAGAGTATAACAGGGATTAGTGCTCATGTTTGTTGGTGTTCTGTAAAAAGTAGCTGAGGAGTCCAGACTGAATCATGACACCTCCGACAGCTATGTCATATATAGCAATGTACACACATATATGTCATGAGTCAGAGCCAACTGTACCTGACTGACAATGCCGACATCCTGACAGACAGGCCCATATATACATACCCACCTCCCACTGACGATAGTCCATATCATCAAACCAGGAGATATCACATGTAGAATGGATGAACAGCTTCCTCCAATGCCAAATGCATGGCATCAAGTGGACTACATTGATTCCCAATATGTGTCATGCATAAACTACAGAAGAAACAGATCCTGCACCTGAACAGTCAGCTGAGCCTCCCCCCTACACAGGATGTGGAACCATTGAATGTGTTACAGCAACATATGGCACTCCACACAAGTGTTGGTGCACAACACACCATGGGAAGTATAGTCCAGTATGCCTATGAAGTCTGATCTGCAAGGCCATGGAGTCCATCATGGTTGAAGTCATAAACCGAGCTATTGGAAGCTGACATACACACAACCTTACTAACTGTGGTATGTTCATGTGCGGATCATGGTTCCCAAACATGCTAGACTGTTTGCAAGGCAGCCACCCAGGACATACATCACTGAACACAGCTACACATGTCTCACATACACTTTGAATAGCCCTTTATCAACATCCCAGACACATGTAGTACCCACAAAACCAACACGCTGTGCATAAATATGTGTTGACATATGAAGGAATGTCAATGTGTCCACAGATAGATCACACAAGGTAAGGATTATGAGTTCCTGTTCAAGCTGTTGACACCTGACGACCCACATGGACCATTCCTGGAATGGCATAAAACAAAGTGTATACACATTACCATGTCCAGTCTGATGATGTTACCATCCTTGAAATACAGCAGGAGAAGGGAAACCACCCAGTAAAGCAAATAGCGTGCTGCGCTAATGCGTCTTTCTCTCTCTAGTATCATAACATAGTTAGGTAGGGGTTTGAATCCTGCAAATGCTGACTGTGTGCGTGGGGGTGTGTGTATGTGTGCAATTGTCTTTGAAAGGAATGCCTTTTTGGAGACTGGGAAAACACACTAAAAGCTGTGCATTCCTCTTTGGAAAGACAGATGATGTCACCACCCTATGAATACAGCAGGAGAGCAAATAGCGCACCATGCTAATGCGTCTCTCACTGGTATCATAACATAGTTAGGTAGGGGTTTGAATCCTGCTAACGGTGACTGTGTGTGGGGGGGTGTGTGTATGTGTGCAATTGTCTTTGAAATGAGTGCCCATTTTGGAGACTGGGAAAACACACTAAAATATGTATATTCCTCTTTGGAAAGACTGATGATGTCACCACCCTATGAATACAGCAGGAGATGGGAAACCACCCAGTAAAGCAAATAGCTCGCCATGCTAATGCGTCTCTCACTAGTATCATAACATAGTTAGATAGGGATTTGAATCCTGCAAACACTGACTGTGTGTGTGTCACTGTTGGTCAATGCCGTGTGAGTTTTGCTTTTACTATGGTATGATATATGATTACAACAGTAAGGGCATTGCACACATCAGTTATCTGCATGGCAAATATATATGTGTACATGTCCCCTCAATCAGTACATAGGTGTGAAGCCTACATACTACATGAATACATTTGTTGCCATTGACAGGTTGTACCGTTGCTTCTCAGATTGTAGGTCACATATGTATGTATGTGACAGGGCCATCCACTGTCGTGATCCATGGCCAAGGTCATCTGTGCCACACACACCCATGACAGTTACTTAAGAATAGTGTGAGTGAGGGTATATGCCTGGGGTATATGTCAGACATGTTCATACACAACACTGACTGCCAATAATGGACAGTCTTTATAGGTGTACAACTGCCTTGTGGATATGCATCCAGGCCTCTAATGTCTCATGTGATACACCTTGGGACTCCACAATACCTATGGATATGTGGATACCAAGGGACACATGACATAACATGAGGCTGTATGTACACATTGGTACCCAACATACATGTCGAGGGCTATCACCTATGTGGTACTGACGGGATAGTAAGTATAGTACATGTGGATGACTATGCCATAGTCGGCTTACTGCTATACAGCATGTATCAGATGACAGGTATCTGTCTGTATGATACCCTTGTGTAGGATATGCATCTCATCCAAAGACTGGATTTTAGGCCAATGCATGCATTTCCAGAGTTGGATGGACACATCCCTAGTGTGTTTGCATGTACCTAAGGGGGCTATATGCCAAACAGGTGTGGTCACAGGAATGGGTGGCGGTCATTACCACTGGTTAGTGTTATAGTATAGCACCAGAAGGATCCAACTCTTACTGAGTTCCCTACGACTGTGTGTCATTTGTCAGGACATCATCCAATGCTTGCTTATAGACATGCTGTTGAGGTTGTATATACAACCAGACTGCAAATCATTGACAGATACTAACAGTATCACCCACAGCATAGTGTCAACCCATGTCATACACACATGTCTACCCATGTTAGTACATAACTGTAGTAGAATGCATACTGGCCATTGAAAGATATCATGAGATGTTAATGTGTACAACAGGGTATGTCACACGTCCCATGTATCCACTATGCATGTACATGCAGACAGTGCGCACCCACCATGTTCACAGATGTACACTTGCTAATCTGTACTGCACACAACACACACATACTGTCCACTCACTAACACATGCTGGCAAAACATTACACTTCAGCCAAGTGGCACATGGGTGGACAATACATACTCAGACCTAACAGTGGTGTAAACAATGCTACATTGACAATCAGAGCTTTGATGCATAATGTCTACTGAGATATACCTACAAGGATGTCATTACACTTTCCTGTTGACAACTTGCTAATATTGCTACACTGCTATAGTGTCACCCTGTGCATCAGCACCATGTTAGCCTGTTCCTCCATCAATGTTACAGATGACAGGAGGCAACACAAGTATAATCATATGCACAGGGCGTTTTGTTGTTTCCCAGAACCTGACATTGACCTATCCAATCGACAGGTCTCTGTGTGTGTGTGTGTGTGTGTGTGTGTGTGTGTGTGTGTGTGTGTGTGTGTGTGTGTGTGTGTGTGTGTGTGTGTGAGGGACAACAGTACAGCATGGGCCAATGTTGATGTAATGTGTGTGTGTATGTGTGAGCCCTAGTTGTTTGGTTAATGTGTGTGTGTCTGCATGCACACAGCTCCACCATGTGGCTGCCATATACAGTAGTTTGTGGGACAGCCACAGACTGTAACTGCTAGGCTGTACAGATCACTGTCTCTGGCCATGGACACAGTACCTGTGCCTGACAGGGGTGCTACGGACAGTATTGGGTACCAACCCTGACAGGGTACTGTCCTCAGAGGCAGAGTTAGGATGACTGGACCCATGCCCCTGCTGGGACTGGCCAGAGCCATGTGCATGTGGTCTACTGGGACGGTCAATGGACAGACCAGCCCCAGCATTGCTGGGGCTGGTACTGCCTCTACGGGAGGGCTGTGAACTGGGGTCTGTCCGTGACCACTGCCAGCTGTTGCTGTTGCTGGCATGCATCCATGTCGATGTTGCAACCGTCACGCACGGTCCTGGCTCATGGAAGACATAATGTGAAGGGCATCTAATGTCTACCCCCAACGTCTATCAATGACCTCGGTGTAAGTCCAGATGGCACCGGCAAGGTCATGGATGCTGTCATTGATAGTGGTGCAATGTGCCCTCTATGCCCTAAGTCCCTGCCTGGTGTACCGTTCCATATGTGCCTGAGCCTGCATTACAGCCCGGAACATACTGGACGTCATAAGACCAGTGAGGGCACGCCTGCCAGGGGCAATATGACTAGTGGTGCTCCCCCGAGAACCCCTGGACCTCCGCTTATGTGGTACAGTTCCAGGAATACGACTATGGCTGCTGGGAGGGGATGCAAGTGCCATGGGTACCACACTCCCCTGGTCAATGCCAACTGTATGCTGTCCCCTGCCTATGGCCATTGGTGGTGAGGGATGTATTGACAGTATGAGTGTGCGCATAGATGGGGTTGAACGCTGTGTACTGTCGATTGGCGGACCAACGACAGACCCTGTCAAACCTTCCTGTGCCACAATACATGTCTCATCATCAGCACTATCCATGGCAGTGGCTTCAGGTTCCCTGCTGCATTCGGCCACCCCTAACTCAGCACCTGTGAGAGGAAGACAGGAAACACACTTTACGGTCTGCACATGAACACATGCATACATGCACACATGAACAAATGCACACAGGAACACGTGCACACAGAAACACATGCACACATGCACACATGAACAAATGCACACAGATACACATGCACACAGAAACACATGCACACGTGAACACATGCACACAGGAACACATGCACACTCCTCTCTACAGCAGATAAACACACACAACAGCAATCCAAAACATACTCAATAGTGGTTGAAGGAGGATGACAATATCACAAGGCAAACAGTCATGTCACACGTGTCAGCATGCAGAATATGTGTTGATCAAGTCCATGCAGTATGAGTGTAGACAGCCATAGTTAGTGACAGTGTACATGGCTGTGGTGCATGTGTGTACATGTTCAGTGATTGCCTACACCCTGGAACACAATGTTTACAAGGACACAACATTTCTGTGCAAGTATTATAAGCTCTGCAGTGTCCTGTGCACCATCACTCACAGGTATACATACCATGGCTGCATGTGTTATCTGTGTGTCACATGGATTTTCATGTCTGAATGCAGTGTCTGTGTCTGTAGCAGATAATTGTGGACACAGATGTAGCACATGCATGCTATGTACACACACGGGATGAGTGGTGCATGTATACGTGATGGAATACCAATCCTGGACATGGCCATTGTACAGTGGTTATGATGAGTGTGGGTCATATTCCAGATATGATAGTGCCAGCCATGACATTGCATGGTACATGACTGCAACATTCAACATCACACATACCAATGTGTGTCATGTGACCTATATACCCAATATCATTCCAGGACAAATATGTGTCACTTTGTACAGAATGTGACTGCTATGCATATTGTGTATAGCTGCATATGTTTGCACACACACAACATGCTATGCATAATGTGTATAGGTGCATATGTGTGCACACACACAACATGGAGGTGCAAAGCAATGACAGCTATGTGTAGTACTGTGGTCACTGTAACTGTATGGGGTGTAGTACCATTTGCCATCATCATCATACATCATGTGGTCACGCAAGGCCACTAAAGTGTGCTAGACCACTGCCTAGCATGCTGTACCTGAACCGCAGTGCCGTGGCTAAGTTCGCACTTACACAGCCATGTTGCACAAGGGTGTGTGAGGTGCCCATTAGGGAGCATTGCCTAACATGACTGTGTTATATGTTGAAGAGTTTTGCACAGCCCCATGCTAGGCCCCTACCCCTCAGGTATATTATGTGTGGATGAAATGTGGGATACTGAAGTGTGACCTGGCAGCGGGTGTCCGGTTACACTATGTGTAGCATGTTGAGGTGTACTGCATATGACAAATGTGTTATGTTGTGTACATGTGTGTCAACTATGCCTATCCAATGTGCAGTACAGTGTTGCCACATTTGTGTCTGGTGCTCTGTGCATTGCATGTGATTGAGGCAGCTACTGACTTTGCTGAGATGTTTAACGTCTCACAGCAAACATGCACAGCATGCTTTATGCGTAGGTGTGTTATGTGTGCATGGCCTACACTTCACCTAATGACATGCACATTTCAATACCAATTTTAAAGTGTTAACACACTCACCAGCATGTATCGTCTGTCCTGCTGTCACACCAGAGGGACCTACAAGAATATGACACAGTTTGTCAGTGGCCACAACTGTGGCATTGCTACTGTGAGTGTGCTAAACTACAGTAGAACAACAGGCATAGGTGTATGGATACTATTCAAAATATCAGTATTGCACACAATAGTCAGCACAACTGCTAAACACAGTACACATCTCACATATGCATAATCTTACAATACAGGTAACAGTAGTCTACAGCTAGGGCATGTTACCTGCACGCTCCATGTCACCATGCTGGGTGGCTCTGGCCTCCATGATAACACGTGTGATGTTGTTGCTGCTGTAGGCCAGGAGCCACCACACTTAGGAGCAGTTCCTCCACTCTGGTGAGGGGGGGATGTATGGCCACCCCACCACCTGTGGCAAGCTGTTGTCTATGGATATCAGATGCACGCCACTGGACATGTCTAATTAAATCACTGCAGTGATGGCATACCTGCTCATATGTCCGGTTATGCATACCTATGTCATTTACCCGACGAACAAGATCTTGCCACAGTGCAGTACGCTCATGCTGGTGCTGGCTGGCCCTGGAAAACAGCAGGGTATAGTGCTGAATGAGGCTGTGGTGGACATAGCTCTCAACCTTCCATCTCCAAAAAATGCACAAAATCCTTCATAATGTGGAACATGGAACAAAAATGCAACATACTAACAACTTATTAACAACTTCAACAAGGAAGACAAGGAAGGTCATAGATAAAATAAAATATGCTGGGTTTACTAAAGAAGATTTTAATGAATTAACATGATTAATTTCTTATTACCCATGGATAAATAAAAAACATTCTAACACTGAATGTAGTGTGGTGTGGAACTTTGAGGAACGAGGAGGAACAACTTTTTAGACCCCCCAATGGGGTACACATTCGTAAATGAGGTGCACTTGACAGGTATGGTGGTGGATTTCCTGTTCCTCTGCGGCTGTGTAGGAGGGATTCCTTTGATAAGCCATAAGCCTGGAAGACAAGTAAATGATATTTGTGAGCATATCATGTGGCACACTTAACATTATACAGTACAGATATCAGTTAACGGCCATATATAGCATCTGTTCATCTGTCAGAGGATACACACATTCAATACCACATATCAGTGCTCAGCCCACAACTGGCTGACAGTGCCTGCCACACTCCATATAACAAACCAGTATATACCAGTACTCGGCACACTGTTTGGGATCTAATGCACAGCCTCACCACGGGGGTACATATCAAGCTAATGCATGAAGAAATATGTCATCCATTGCAATGAATTTGAAGTACAGTTACAGTATAACCAGTAACCCACCCTAGTCGTTGGTGCCATACCCCTACCTAACATATGTGCACAGTTGTTAATATAGCTGGCATACTGCTGTAACAGAGTATACATGTTGCTAGGTACACACGCAAACCCTGCACCACACATGTGATTGCGGACATGGTACAGGCATCATTACACACACATCAGACATTCATACAACACACACATGTATGCTGACACAGATGAGCATTTCCTGTGTACCTTACAGTACTGTGTGCCCCTACTTACAGATACCTATGCCTGAGGTATGTAATCTGTGCAGACTACAGGAAACACACAAGACAGTGTTACCAGGGAATGCGAACATACACCATACTGTGCTGTTTAGGCCTACAGCTTCAGGTAGTACAACAGTTCAAATGTCAGCTGGATTCACCAGCAGTACCACTTACTGAGCATACATGTATTGCTTCAGCCTACGATGGGACACCACAGTCATACACAGGGAACTATGTCACAACATATGCCATTCTACTATGTCTGCATCCCAATAACTGACACATCTTTCTCTGGCCTCACACCTAGGACACAAATGACCATGACAGAAACAACCTCACACTAAGCTATCACACTGTTACAGACCTTGCACACATTCACTGTCACACTCATTACACCTCACATAGCAGGTATTGCACTGAGTACATGTGTGTGTGCATTGTGTCATAGTTAGGTAATAGGCTATTGGCCTTAGGGCCTACAGCAGCCTAGCCATATGCTACCCTGGCCTTTGACACACATGTAATTTGATTTCACTTGCTCCTGTCAACTGGATACACAGAGGTGATTCCCAGGGCATGTTACCTATCCCACAGACAATCATCAGGGGTATGTATGACATCTGCTACTGAGGAGCCTTGTTTGTTAATGCTGGGTGATTTACTCCAGAGTATGGCATATTTGACAATAGGAGCCTATCCCTCCAGCATGTGCTGTTTAGTGAGGTGGCGGGGATTAGGGACCTAGGCCATGTAGCCTCGTGGGATTGTGAGGTGTTGACATGGCGGTTGTCTGACTGCTATGGGTGTGACATACCTCTGTATGTTCGGCAGAGGTAACCTCTGGGTGACCGATATGCAACGCACTGTAGCTGTGGTTATGTCAGTCAGTCTGCATAGGGGATGTGTTTGAGGGCAGTATTACTCTTTGTGAGGTATGTCTGTGGCCTTTCCACTTGCTGTAGTTGTCATGTGAGGTACATACCACATGGGGCATTGTGATGAGTACAGGGGAACACTGACCTATATTTCCATACATGACACAACGTTTGTGATGACACGTACCACGTAGACAGATTACAAGAATAGTGTGGCACTGTAAATATCAAAGGGGAGGCTACTGTCCACCTGTGTCCCATGTTCCTTTCTGACACCTTCGGTGTTAGGCAGGCAACCACCTATCAGGTAGTTAGTGGGTAAAGTGTTTTGGAATGGGGTATGGCACTGCAGTATCAACACTGGTGTTCAGTCCATGCCTTGGACACCAGCCACCTGTTGCAATATGTCTGACCCCGTGTCTCCCTCTCTCACTATATATATATATATATATATATATATATATATATATATATATATATATATATGTATATATCTATATATCTATATATGTATATATGTATATATCTACATATCTATATATCTATATATATCCATATATGTATATATGTATATATATATATATATATATATATATATATATATATATATATATATATATATATACACATTTATATATCTATATATATGTGTATATATATATATATATATATATATATATATATATATATATATATATATATTTATATAGACATATATATATATATATATATATATATATATATATATATATATATATATATATACACATACTTGTAAACATCCATTGCTGTACATATACACATGCACATATAGGCACATATACTGCCCACCTTTCATGGTGGGAATATCAATTATGAAACAGTTGTGTGACATACAATTATGTAATAATATTGCACAGTGTTGTGCAGAATGCATTTCGCTGTCCTCAGGCTGTATAGCTGTAGCAGACTTCACTGGCTGTAACTCAGTCCCAGAGCATTTAACCACCACATGGCATATACCTGCACTGCTTGCTGTTTTCAATGCCACACACTACAACCTACATAGATATGTGCACATAGCAACCTTCAACTACATATATATGTCCAGCCTTCACTAACAGTTGCAGTATGTCCCTTGCCCTATGCACATCTGCATATACATATAGATACGGACTGCTACCACATATGGAGGGTTCACAGTATGTACAGTACCCTTCAGACACATAATTTGGATGCCAGCAAATACATCTCTGTTACATACCTTACCTTTGTATTTCTCACCTCTGTCTGTTGTACCTGTTGACATGTTTTATTTATTTATTTTTTTGGTTTGGTGTTTCCAACTGCCTCGGTCTGTCTGTCTGTCTCTCTCGCTCTCTCTATCTCTCCAGTTGCTGCAATGATATGATTGCATGTGTGGACAGCAAGTACAGACTGCTTTTGTAGGTATCTGCACATGTGCATGTGACGGCCTCTGCACCAATTGGTGCCCACCATTTAGTAATTGCATGCAGCCTGCTGTGTGGTAATTGCAGTTCTCACTGTGATTTCAGGACACTGCTATAAAATGATAGGTTAGGTAGGCGTAGGCCTTTCAGTTTTGCAAGGTGGGGACCATGCTTGTTTGCTGTGGACACTGTTGTGTCAGTCAGAAGGTTGGTATTTGTCTCATATCTGAAGCTGGGTTGTAGCCAGTGAAATGCATGTTGTACTGAAACCTGACTGTTGCATCTTCCAGTACACTCTTCTCAGTGTGTAAGTTTACTCACACCTCCTAATGTTAACACTGGATACATGGGTGTATGTACTTTCTTTTGGAATTAGGGAATTAACTGGCATACTACAGTAGTTATTGCAATGTATTCCTATGGCTTTCCTATTTTCCCTTTACATTCACTCCTTGTAATGCATGTTATATTTCTTTATTGCAATGTATTCCAATGGCTTTTCTATTTTCCCTTTGCAATCACTCCTTGTAATGCATGTTATATTTCTCTTAGCACCAAGTTATTGTATATCTGCTGTGGTGGAGTGGTACTTCATGCAGACAGGTGAGTCCAAGGTCCTGGGTTTGAAACTGACAAGGTTTTTTATTTTGCTGCTGAGCAGTACAAGGGCCTTGTCATGCAGAGTGACTAAGGCACTTTTAAGCAGTTGTAAGCGGGTTTGCACGACGCTTAGCAATGCTAAGATAAGCTTAGCTTAGCTTATTTTATTTTAGCAATACTAAGCCAAGCTTGGCTTAGCTTATCATATCTTAGCAATGCTAAGCTAAGCGCACACATGTGCACACTGGTGCAAACCCACTTACTGCTGTTTACAAGTGCTCAATCCTGCTAACCCCTGCACTCATTTCTTTGACAGAAAAGTAAATGGGGAGATAGGAATGTGGTGATAAAGGGTGCACAAAGAGGGGAAGACAGTAGGGAAAACAGCTCGGGATGTACAGGATGAGTGTGGGGAGGGTCCATAGCTGCCCGTTTCTTTACCAGCAACAGCTGTGCATATGCAATACATTAGGAGGGATATTTGAAACCTTCCACCCCTGAGAGAGGGGTGAGGACAACTAAGTGTGTTGTACTACCAATTATGAATATCAGGCACATGCACTGTTTGTGATCTGCTACACTGTCATTAGTACGTTACTCACTTCTGAACAGTTTGTGGTTTGTTTGTGTTGACATTAGCACAGTCTGCTCAGGACAACTGGACATATTTCACTACTGTGTATGCCTACCTACACCCTTGGTTGTGCCTGACTACATGGGTATATAGTACCTTTGGGTAGGGGTGCAGAAGTGCAGAGTGCATTATTTATTATTGTGTGATGTTTATCTTACTGAACATGCAGAGTTGCTGTGTACCTGTAAGTCTATGAAGGCTAGTAGTCTGTCTGAGTAGCTCCCACCTGTGGACATATCCAGATGGTAGACAGAGGTCAGCCTAGTATTCTTTGACTGTGCATCACAGCAGGCTTTTCAGCACCTGAACAATGACATTGTCACAGGTGGTTGCTAGCAGTGCATGGCTACATCCTTTGATATTTCTGTGTTGTACTTCTACATAAGGGCATGCTTGTGGGATTCATTCTACAGCTATTTGCAGAGTGTGTAACAGCAGACAAGCTGATATGCCTGTCCTCTTCCAGGCCTCAGATACTCTCAGGTATATATTTGAACAGCCTCAGGGAAAGGTACATATAACTGGGATACACCTGTGATATATTTCAGACATTTTGCAGTTCAGACTTTGGGGGATTCAGAGCATATGGATTACTACACCTTTTCTGATGTGCAAGCAGTGTCTACTCTGACTTAATGACATTTGTCATTAAGTGAGATTCCACACCTTTCTGCCTACTGTTAGTACATTTCACAGGGAGTCAGAGGGGCACAGCTAACATTTGTTTACAAATCAGGGTCATCACTGCAGAGCAGTCACTGTTGGGAGGTCTGGCCTGTGACCTATGCAAATATAAAAAACACGCCAAAAGCCAGCACCGATAGTTCCAAATTCCAATTTTTATTGAAAGTTAACTAGTGCAACATAAGCACTATAATAACAGCACGATCCTCATACTAGTTTCGGAAAAGACCTTCTTCAGTGAGGAAGAAAGACAAAAAGACAACTCGCTGATAAGCATGGATGCTTATAAATAATTCGGGACCAATAAAAAACAGGAGCACATAATTTATGTGCATACATAATGAATAACAAATGGTTGAAAAACTAAATGCATCTCTATAAGCAATATATGTCATTTGAATTCATTCAAAGCCATAAATTCCAAGAAGTATGAAAAAATAAAAATATATAAAAATAAACACTGTCAGTTGAGCTTCCATGTCTATAAATATGAAATATGACAAAACAGTGTCTCATACTTTTAAAAAATATATATATATGATACATAGCCAAAAAATACTGTGACAGATATATAAGCTGTCTATAATCTGTCTGACAACATATGAACAATACTATCTCATGCAAATATGCCAGTATTTATCCAGCTCTGATACTGTGTGGGGTTTGTAAGGTGCTACTGTGACCTTATTCCCTACTAGCATGGCTGCTTCTCTTTTCACAGTTATGTCATGCAATTCCACAACACCTGCTGGTTAAGGCCCACAGAACAAGATTTGTGTTATGCCATTCCTATTTTCCCTTTACATTCGCTCATAGTAATGCATGATATATTGCTTTCAGCACTAAGTTATTGTATATCTGCTGTGGTGTAGTGGTACTTCATGGAAACTGGTGAGTCCAAGGTCCCGAGTTCGAGACTGACAAGGGTATTTTATTTTGCTGCTGAGCAGTACAAGGGCCTTGTCATACAGAGTGACTAAGGCACTTTTAAGCAGTTGTAAGCGGGTTTGCGCGGGTTTGCGTGATGCTTAGCAATACTTAGCTAAGCGCACACAAGCTCACACTCGCGCCCCCGGCTAACTACTGCTTAAAAGTGCTTACTCCCGCTAACCCCCACGCTAATTTCCTTTAAAGAAAAGAAAATGGGAGATAGGAAAGTGGTGAAAAAAGGGGGCACAAAGAGGGAAAGACAGTAGGGAAACCAGCTCGGGATGTGCAGGATGGGTGTAGGGAAGGTCCATAGCTGCCCATTTCTTTACCAGCAACAGCTGTGCATATGTATGAAATTTGGTGTGAAATTTGAAACCTTCCACCCCTGAGAGAGGGGTGAGGACAACAAAATATGTTGTACTGCCATTTAGAATTATCAGTTTACATGTCCAGTAGACATGTATATGAATTGGGCAGCTATGTATGGGGCGTAATTTTTTTGTGGGAACAGATTGCCCTTTTTTTAATTTTTTTTTCAGGTGAGAGTGGAATGTGAGGTAGAGGATGTAGGTATATTTGGAGAGGTAGGTTGGGGAGGTAAACAGTCAAGACAAACAAGACGTATACAAGGGCGGGGTTTGACACATGCGGTGGGTGAACACAACTGACGGGGAAGGTTGTTTGGAAATTGCAAGCCCATGAGCCCACAGATGGTAACAGTGGGACTGAGATCCCCACCCATGGGCAGTCACCACTGCACCTTCACAGCCCCGAGGGTGGCTGTGCTGGGGGCTGAGTAGGACAGGCAGGCTCACCCGAGAGACGTGCCACTCTCGCCTCAAGCTGGCATAGGGGATCAGCGACTGAATGCTGGATCTCCCTACGCACCACAGCCCGGACCCTTCGAAGGGTGAAAGGTGGTCCTTCTCCACCCACGCTTGCATGGGGGGGGATGAGCCCCATCCGCTGCAGCGCTTCCACCTGAAGGTGGCACAGGACCAACGGAGGAGGGGAGCCCGGGCTGGGCACCAGTGCCAGGTGCACTCGCCAACTGAGGAGGGATAGGTGGGTCCGCTGGGACCGCCCTTTCCATACGTTCTGTGATTAGGTGTGTTTAATTACAACATAAACAACAGCATTCCAGATTAGTTGTAACAGCATGCAGTAATATTCCCATTAACCCAACACACCAAGGTTCCAACAGTTGAACAGCAAGCATAACACATGCATATATTGAACAACAGTGGATATTCCAACAGCATGCAGGGATGTTTGGTAGCAACAGGCCACCATGAATGTGGTGTTTGAACAGGGCACATGCATCAACATCAATGCAAATATTTATAAACAATAGGACATATGTCCCAACAAATATTTAAGGTTACACATACACATTGAGTTGTGGAATTGCATGGTTTATGCACATACAGTAGGTTGTAGACAAAAAAACTCGGTTAACATCTTATAATGACCATTTAGTCTACACTACATTCCCAATGACTGCAAGTCCATATCCCCTACCTGTATTATTACACTTGCCACCATACATTAGGTTGTGTCATGGGTTTGGCTAGTTCAATATATGCCTGACCTGTATCTGACATACTAACTGTCCAGGATGCAGATGTTACTGCTACATATTTCTTGTTTGCATTTATATTTCTTTATCTACATATCTGTGATGTTTTCACATGACATTTTCACTTTGATTTGTACAGAAACCTGCATTTCTTAACACACACTCACATTTCTGGTGAATAATTACATGCTACATGTGTGCCAGGTTTACTTATTCATGCCAGCCAGTAACTGACTATTGTGGACTGTATATACGTTTCACAGCTACTAGCACTTCCATCACCCACTTTATATGGGACTGCATAACTCTGGGTTGCCAGAACATTTTCAAACAGTACTGTTTGTATAATGCAAGGGTACTACAACATTTCAGACTCTGTGACACAGACACACTCTGGGTTTTAGACCTTTATTAATGACATTGCACACTTTTCCACAGGCTCACTCCTTTATTTGTTTTAACGGTGTTTATGGCAGACATGTTCAAGACATATTATACCTTTATTAATAGGTTAGAACAATCTTTTTTCAGGCTCACTCACTTATGTTATATGAAAGTGCCTGCAGAGATATTATTCCAGACATATGTTACCTTTCTTAATAGGTTGATATGTTCATAGGTTCATACTAGGCTATCTGCCCTAGGGCATTTATAAGCCTAGCCAGAATGTGTTTGGCTTTCGCCACCCATTTTAAATTTATTTTGCTATGCCCTTTTTCGAGGTTAGTATAATGTGCCTCTGTCTAACAGTGACACAGAAGTGATACCTGGGGTAAACCTACGATCTCCCATCCACTCATCAAGATTTCTCTTGAAGAGAGTCAATGAGGGACTCTGCCTAACCTGGACTGGGATTTTATTCCAGAGTGAAGGGAGCCTCTGGGTTATGAATCTGTCCTGCCAGCATGTCCTATTTATTTCAGTGCTGAGGTTCAAGTCTCTCGAGCGCGTAGCTCGATGGGATTTGGATTTTCTGAGGTGCAGCATGTCCATTAATTCCGGGTTGGACATGGTTTTATACATCAGGCACAGATCGCCTCTGAACAGGCGGTATGCCACTGAGTAGAGTTCGAGTTTCTTTAACCGGGCAGCATATGGCATCTGTTTGAGCCCTTTGATCCTCTTGGTGAGGTACTTTTGGGGTCTTTCCAGTTGCTGCAGATGTCTGGTAAGGTACATCCCAAAAGGGGCATTGTACTCAATTATGGGCCTGATGAGGGATGAGTAAAGAGGCACGATGACCTCCCCTGATCTAGATGTGAATCCCTTCATGATTAGGTGGGCTATATAAAATGTTTTTCTAACCACTTTGGCCACGTGGTTGTCAAATGAGAGATTGCTATCAACTTGGGTCCCCAGGTCCCTAATTACTTCTTCTGTACTTAATGGATTACCACCTATGTGGTAATTTGTGGGCACTTTGTTTTTGCCAAAGGGATGACTATACACTTTTTGGCATTTAGCTTGAGGCCATGGCTCTGGCACCAGTTGTCTGTTTCTATGAGGACCTTTTGGAGGATGCTTGTGTCGGCTGGAGAGTTGATTATGGCGCCCAGTTTGCAGTCATCTGCGAACTTGGTCAGCCACAGTCCTTCCGTGTTGGCCTGTACCTCCAAGAAATATATACCGAACAAGAGAGGTCCCAGGACTGAGCCTTGTGGGACACCACTTGTAACTGGTTTGGAGTCTGACATGGCTCCAGCAATTCTAACCATGTGGGTTCTGTCCTTGTGCCAGTTTGCAATCCATCTAGTGACATAGGGATTTATATTTAAGCTGGTGAGCTTATCTATAATGCCCAAGTGGGGTATTGTATCGAAGGCTTTTGCGAGGTCCAGGTAGGCTGTGTGGACCACCTTCCCCTTGTCAATGGCCTTGGTGACTGTTTCAAAGAAATCAACCAGGTTTAAGAGGCAGGATCTGCCCTTAACAAAGCCGAACTGAGTAGGATCCAGTGTCTGTAGGTCCCCAATATCTTTATTTATGAGGTCCATGATGATCCTTTCCATAGCTTTGCAGACCAAGCTAGTCAGGCTTATGGGGCAATAGTTTCCGGGATCCATTGAGGCACCGCCTTTATGGAGAGGGACCACTGTTGCTGTACGCCACTCTTTGGGCACATATCCTGTAGTAAGGCTGAGATTGAACAGTAGTTTTATGTTTGGGTTTAGCTCTTCTTGGAGTTCATGTAGGACGCAGCCCGGGACACCGTCTGGTCTCATTGATGCTGTGTTTTTTGGAGAGGGCGGCTCTTACCTGAGCATCTGAGATGTCAGGGGAGCAGCACTCTGCTGGGATAGATATTTGCCCTTTTGGTGGGGAGGGGGGGAAGAAGTTTGCGCTGAACCTGTCAGCTAGGATGTTGGCAATGTCTGTGGGTTCAGTGTATTTTTTGTCATTTTGGACTAATTCTGAGCATATCTGGGAATTACCACCCAGGTTCCTAACATAACTAAAGAAAGCCTTGTGATTATCCTTAGTGTCCTGTGCAATTTTTCTCTCAAAGCTGGCCTTAGACAATTTTATGAGTGCCCGTAGATTTTTGCTAATACTGATCAGTGATGCCTTCCCTTTTTGGGATTTTGCTCTATCATTTAGCAGCTTCCTCCTTCTATTGTATAGTTTGTTTATGGCTGGGGTCCACCAGATAGGATGTCTGCCTTTGGAGGATTGGGTCTTGGTTTTATTTGGGATTGCATGATCCATGCATTCCTGAAGATGTTCATAGAATGCATTTATAAAGGATTCTGCGGTCTGGGCCGTATTTTCCACAGGCCCGGGGGCTTTGAAGGATTCCACCTCGGTTTTGAGGAGTGTGAAATTTGCTTTAGAGAAGTTTTTCACTGTGGTTTTCTGGGCATGGGGTGGGGTCGGGATGTGAATATCCAGTGAGATTAGTTTATGGTCTGATCTTACCAGTGAGGGATACACTTCTGGTCTGGAGCATAGAGTCCTCATGTTGGTGATGATCAGGTCCAGTATGTTTTCCCCTCTTGTGGGAGTGGTAACAAGTTGTTCCATAGCATTTGAGTTTATAAATTCTAGGAACCTTTGGGCTAGGGTGTTGGAGCTAGAGTAATGCTCCCAGTCTATGTTTGGGTAGTTAAAGTCGCCCAATATAATGGTGTTTGGAGAGACCTTCATATTTTCCAGTGTTCTCAGAAAGGCCGAGTGGAGTTCCTGGGTTTGGGAGGGTGGTCTGTAGCAGGCTATAAACTGGAAGGCAGTTTTACCCACTGTTAGTTGCACATGGATAGTCTCTGATGCTTCGTGCTTTGCCACCAACCTGGAGGTGTGGGTATCTTTGATGAATATCGATACTCCCCCTCCTTTTGTGGTTCGGTCCAAGTTTTGGGGCCAAAAAGCATGGTATGAGGTATAACCTGGTAGTGCTGGGGTGCTCTCGGGAGCCCTGAACCAGGTTTCTGTTACTGCACAGATATCGATGTTCTCCATGCTAAGGAGAGTTTCGAGTGCATGCATCTTGAGGTTTAGACTTCTGGCGTTGAGTAGCATTACTCTTAGTTTCTTATCCCTTGTGATACCTATGGAGGTGGGTTTGTCTTTTGAGCCTTGCCTAAAAAAGGCACTATGAGGGTAGCAAGAGCCTTTGCCAATATCCGAAAGCCCAGGGGTGACAGGTGCAAGCCATCCCTAGCGAAGCATCATGGCTTGTCGAGCATATCATCCCAAGCTGATTGGTATTGGATCCCCTTTGAATGACACCAGTACTTAAGCCAATTGTTGAAATTGATCATCTTGTCTTCATATTGTGGCATCATTCTTGGTGAGGGTAAGATGCTACTCAAGGTCAGGGTCATACCGGCCTGGGCTACATGCTCAGAGAGCTCCTTTATGTCTCTTTTCATGTAGTCCAGGGAGGTACATCTCAGGTCATTCACACCAGCATGGACAATAACTGAGTCATATTTGTACTTGCCTTGGAGTGACCTGAGTGCTTGTGTTATGTGGCAGATCCTAGCACCCAACAGGCTGCTCACCGTGACCCTCTCCTTGTTCAGCCTGGTGAGTGGGACGTCAGTGTGCCTGACGATAGAGTCACCTATTACAAGTGTATCAGGTGTGTTGTTTAGTCTTAAGGGCTGTGACTGTTCGGCACACTGGCTTTGTGAGATATGTGTTGCACGTGTTTTGTTTTGGGGTAGCGGTTGCTTGGGTGTCTGCTTTGGAGGTCTCTGCTGCTTAGGCAGATCTTTATTTAGAGCCTCCAAGTATGTTTTTGTATGATTATGTGTTTGGTTTGCTGTTGTGGTAGGTCTATGTGAGACTGGAATTGCAGTGAGTGTGGTTTCCTTCTCCTCCTGACTGGTTATGCCAGTACTGAGTTGAGAGAGCTTAGCCTCCAGTTTGGCTATATGGTTGCATCTCTCACATGTGTTGGAATTTGTTGGGAGGAGGAGAGGGTTGCTGTGTACATGAGGCAGTTGTAACATTGCCTCAAGATTCCCAGATTCACCAGATGGACCGGAGAGGAGATTGACAACTGACCATTGGACATGCTAGAATAATATTTAATTAATAATTGAAAACAAGGGCCACTACGCTCTTTTTCTGCCTCTCTGACATTTTTTCTGGCAGTACATGCAGAAGACTTATTCAGGCAATTCTATAGCTGTTTTATTGGACTACAACACATTCTTTCATGCTCTCAAAATATATTTTATATAACAATACATGCCGAATAATCACTAACCTGCCTGGTGGCGCAACCTTAGCAGCCTATCAGCATAAGCTTGCTGATTCGTAACATGGTCACCTGCAGCTATAAAGTAAATGAAGGGATATTGAAACATACCTATCCGTTATACATACTCCATTATCAATTCTTACATACTGCATTCCATGGCTACATACTCAGTTGTGGGGCATCCTGCATCCCACGGGCCTCCTGTACCCACTGGTTCAGGTGGTCCTGCTTTCATCTCTTCAGGTCTGAATGGTGGTGACAGACCTGCTCAACAGTCCGGGGAACGCCTGTGGCACTGGTGAGGTCATGAGCTAACCGGTTCCAAGCCTCTGCCTTGTACCCCATCCCTTGGAACTGGCCCTGCAGGAGTCTTGACTCATGATGGTGGACAAGGAGCCAAACCATGTATTTGGACTCCTCGATGTCCCAACGTTGCGCTGGGAAGCATGAACCCTCTCCTACACCTGCCATTCTGACTGCAAATATGTGCTACAATCAGTTATGGTGAGTATTCCCACCTATGGGGCTTAAATATGCCACATTTCCCGCACTTTTTTGTGATTGGCCATTTTGTAAAATTCTCGGCTGACTGCAGACCTGCTTAGTAATGGTTAAACTACCATTCGTAAGTATATGAATGTTAATAGTGGCTTTTTCCCCTATGTTGTCATGGCTTAGTGGTTCTGTACTTTGATTATGATGCACAGGGTCCTGGGTTCGAACCTTGTCATTCTTTTATTTTAATACTGTCTAGACAGGCTAGGGGGTGTGGCTGCATTTAAGCAACTTAGCTCTCCGTTGCTCCCCGGTGCCCTACAGTGCCCTGGTTGACGCGGCGCGCACCTCCGTGCAAACCGATTGCGCTAGGTAAAGCGCTATTTAGCTATGGGCAAGTATTTTGCGCTGGGTAAAGCGCGAGTTACCCAGGGGCAACTATATTGCACTGGGTGAAGCGTTGCTTAACTGCAGACAATTTTATATTGGGATCCTTTAAAATATTTATTTTATTCACTGATACATTGGCCATTTCACTGCTTTTTAGTTATGTTTAAACATATATGTTAGGTATTATTCCGTATACTGATTTAAAATATAAATACAAAAGGGAGTGGTGGGACACGAACTGTGAATGCCTCTTCTTTGTGCGAACCCCCTACCATTACGCTATTGCTATTTCGTGTGATTTGCATAAACATTCTTTCTTATGCTCTTCCATGTCAGACTTGCTAACTGTACCTAAGCAATGGGCACACCCGCGTACACACACGCAAATACGAGCAGCTATATTGTGGATTTAAAAAAAATAATTATAATTATTTACTTTATATAAGTGTGATGGGGGTTTACAGTGTCAGGGAGTGTGGTGTTGGGTGCAAGTACATTTGAGCGAACTCGCTCTTGTGTGTTGACATTATGCTTTTTAAAACCTTGCAGGGGCGTGCACATTTAGACTGCTTAGCAGTCGGACATGCCCCCTGCTTTCCTACTCAGTCCGTGTAAGAGTTACGGTTGAGTCAGCGTGCCTTCATGAATATTCATGGCATGCTGACGTCAAACCGTTCAACTGCAGCCTCCGAGTAAGACTTATTAAGTCTTACATGGAGGATTAGTAAATCCGGGGGAATGTCTTTGCACAAAGGTGCTTTGGTGTTCTTCGGCATTGTTTCCATATTCTGCCACTTTGCTAATGTACTACTCATAACAACATATGAAAAGCTGAAGAAGATCATTGGAAAAGTATATTGTATTTAGTAGTGATACAGCCAGTACTGAAAATAAATCATCCACCATATTTTTTCCTTTTTTTGATGAAAAGTGTAAATATGCAGATAATACATATAAGCTGAGATGTATTCTGATTCTTTTTGGGGCAAACATCTAGATCCACAAGAAAAGAAAGAAAAAAGCCTATAAGCAACATCATAAAAATATGTTAAATTACAACTACTATATATTTCAATATTATGCAACCATAAAAGGTACAAGGAAAGTTGATTATTAACCATTTGATATTATGTTCCCCTTTTCTAAGCTTAAAAACAGTTAAAAAGAAGTAATGATTAGAAATTAGACATCAAAAGATTCTTCATGTGATGTTTTCCTTTGCTAAAGGAAATCTGTACTGTTGGTTACTGAAGAGACGGGTAAAATGAAAACTTGTTTAGTGCACTCGAATATAAAACTGTTTTGTAAAAAATTGTGCTTGTCTTTGATACCAGATTCTGGGACAATATTAGTGAGTTTGATTATTGCTCATTCATGCTCATTCCCAAGTAATACATTTCGCTAAACTAGGCAATATTGTGACAACTTTTAATGACCAAATTAGATGACAGCATTTTGTGGATTACCTAATGAACTTGTCAAAACATAACAGGATATTTACAACCCAATCAAATGGCACATTGTACAATATGGAGTTATGAATGACAACCGTACTCCTCCACTGGATGGCTACCTATTAAAGGTCACCCAGATGAGAAAGGATTGAGCTGTGCTACTGAAGAACACTTTTGATTTTTATAGAAATGTTACTAACATCATTAAAAGATAGTTTGCTCTCGTGAGAGCTCTGTGACATACTATTGCAAGGAGAAAATCAGAGGGTTTGCTTCCATTTTATGAGATCCTAGTTAGGCCAATAATTGAATGTTGAAGTTCAGCTTGTATTTGCAATTAAATTTAGCTACAGAGATTAGAACTACTACAAAGAACATTGATCAGATAAGTGAGACAGGCTAGTTATTAGGAAAAATTGAGGACTTTGAAATTACATTGAATGGCATACACATTATTAGGAAAGGTTCTAATGCTATTGTAAACATGTAACAGCAATAAAGCATTATTACCTAATATCAGGGTGTCTTGTGTTATTCACCACATCAAGTCTTGTAATAACTTAGTATTGGTAGATGTACCAAGGTATATAACTGGACTTATAAAAGTAGTTTTAGTGTTAAGGCTGGCAGATTATGGAACTTGCTTCCCTTGATAGAACAGTACCTAACTTAAAAAAAAAAAAAAAAGCTAGTTAATCCTTGGATGGTAGATTTAAAATATTTTTAAATTATGAATGGTTGCAAGCTCCTAGATGGCCTCATCTGAGGTCTTGAGCGTATGTAATTAAATACAATAAAACACTCAAACATAAAAAAGAAACACTTTGTTACCAGTGCTGTTACTGAGTTATCATCTCATGTTTGCAAATGTCATAAAATTTGACTGCTGTGAAGTGTGATTTATTGTCAAAGCTAATGTAACATCTCCTGGATTAATTTAAAAAATGCATAGCTACATGCAGTGCATCACAACCGACATATTTTATACTGTATTAGTTGTGGCGTGAAAATTATATTACTGAGTATAGCTGCAATGTTTTGTTTTGCATTTTATTATGAAGGGTATGTAAAGTACAGCATTTTTAAGTAGTTGCAGAAAAGCAACATATTGTTACTGTAGACCTACATATCAGTGCAAAAAAGATATGACCATCGTGGCACATTACCCAAGGGCTATAATATTTTAACTGTGGTGTGCAAAGCTGTGTATTGCACAGTAGCATGGTAGAAGTACTTAGTACAATGCTAATGTATTATCTGTTGTTCTGTGCACTTAAAGTAATATAGCTGCTGTGCAAAATGCATATTAATGCACAAAAGGGCAGGAAACATTTTACCTAGCTGACCTGTGATATTTTGCTGTGGAGTTTATGATCATTGGGAAGCAAGTATACAATACGAAGTTATTGTTGAAAACCAAGATATGGCTCTGTACTCTTGAATGTAAGCAAATAGTACAAAGGTTCTTGACAAGGAAGAAAATGGTGTTGACTTTGTTTTCTTATTCCCACTGTAGGATATGCCTTATCATTCACTGGTTTTAGGCTTATTCTGTGAAACCTGCCTTCTAACTAAACACATAGTAGTTGCATTGTAATATCCTTGCATAACAAGAGACACATCTAAATAAGTGTTTTAATATGCATCAGGAAGCTCTTTGAAGTTGCATTTATTTATGCCTAAAGATTTCATAGATGTTATAATGATGTCAGCACTGCCATCTAGAACAGCACTTTGTGAAGCAAAACGTTGCATTTGCACATGTGAGCAAGCCAACACAAAAAACAGAGTACACTGCTAAGTTTGCTTATGGCAGTCCATCTGTGGTATGCTACAAAACTAGCCCACTGCTTACTGACACTTCTGTCTCTTGGACTGAGATTAAAGTGGTTATAAATCAGAAACCTTGCCTTCATTTTGATCTGGAAACTAGAGTCTGTAACAGCATTGACTGCTTGCAGTACTTACACTGACCACCAGTGTCACTGAACCACATTTGTACATGCTGAACTGCAGATTGCAGGAGTTGGCACCTTTCTTTAGATCCCCATATTTCACTCCATAACACACCAGCATCCTAGGTTTGCAACTTAACACATTAAAACTATCATTTTGGGCTAATCGCTACTATTTACTATTGAATACCTCCTTATTTTAGCTCTACTTAAGTGATTTATGTGTGGTCCCGAAACACGCTACTAAGGAATATACTTTCCTATGACTTACTAGGGGATGAATACCTTGGCTATTATCCTCAAAGGCATAATTTCAAGGGAAAAGGGTATACCTCTAGAATTAAGCCTGAATAATCAGTATCCCTGACTGACTCAGACTGCTAACAGAAAACGCCGGCCCTGCTGTACCTGCACTAGCACATGGGCTTGGCGTTACATATAGATACTGTTTAATCTTAATAGTGTACCCAGAACTGGATTACAGATAATTCACTGAATAAGGATTCCTTTATTCTAATTGTTACAGTGTATTTTGTGACTGCTACATCATAGTATGGATAGGGCTGCCTCTTAGGCTGAATCCACCTGGTACTCACCAAAGGAAGGTTCTAATGAAAAAGTTTTGAACTAAGCAAGTAAATAGCGGCATTACACACTAGCGACCATTACTTTGAACATTGAAATAAGCCGACTGAACGGAAAGATTGTGTCTACATCTGTATTACTCGCTAGCGACCATCTATTAGGACTTTAGAATTAGCTGCTGTACTGAATGGTAGTGTTTATCACAGCTAACATATCTACTATTGGATTTCCTACCTGTACATTTACCATAGTGCTAAGTGCATTAGTTCTCTAGATAACTACACCTCTCGATCCCAATGCTGATGCTTGTTTTATACAATTTGTAATGCTATACATTCTGTGTTTAAAGCAACACATATTCTAAAAGTATGTTGTACGCTGCCTTTGTTTCAACATTGTAATAGTTTTTTTAACAGAGTTTCTTAAGGATAATTATCCTTGCTTAAATTGCATATTTTCTTTAGTAGTCTGTTTGCTGCCTAGAGTTTTTTGTAAAAATATCAACTGTTTAAAATTTGTTCGACAGCTACTAATTACTGTACAGCAATGCATTACTTGTAAAGTATTTTTCTACACTGCCTATTTGGTATCTGTAATCTGTCCTTTTCCTCTTTGCCTCTCCTCTTCACTTTATCTCTAGCTTCCCGGCTTAACGCAGACAATATCTTCAACCTACTGGAAGTGGTTAAGAAGCCAAATACTTTCTGCCAAAGTCCTACAAAACGCCTACCCCCTGAAAGAATTACCTCTACAGCTTCAAGGAAAACCTTGCCAAAGTATGTATGTATACACTTGAGAAGTGTTTAACTTAAAATCCATTTCCACAAACCCTACCAGGTGGTTAGAACTCTCTGCAACTCATACACTGCAGCAGCCGCCCTTTCCTTTCTCTACACCTACTTATCTAGCATTTTCTGCCCTTCCTAAGGCCACGACAAGACCACAGTTCATAGACTTCCCAGCCTCTGGCTCTGAAAGGTACCTTGCTGTACTTACAAAGTTTGGCCACTAGAGGGCAGTCGGTATCCAGCTACTATCCCCTGCCTTATTATCAGCTCCAAATCGACCACCCACAGCTTTCTAGTCTTCACTTTTACTGGCTACCCCCCCACACTCCACAACCATATACAGCTTTTTGTACTCTTTGCCTATATTCTCTCTCTGTGCACACTGGCCTACTTGCCCAACTATCTACACAGCTGATTGTTCCCAGCTCAACCTGTCCTGACGCTCACTCACCTTTCTTGGCTCTTCCCGCTCTGTTCTCCCTGTGGGCTCACTCCACTCCCCTACCCTGCCCCCAATTCACACCCGCCCCCAGTGGTCCTACATTTATTCCCCCTCCTGCTAATCCCTCCCACTCCTCCAACCAATCCCCTTACTCCTCTTCCCCACCCCTTCCTCCAATCCACCTAACTCTCATTGCCACTCCCCCTACCCAGCAAATATCACTTTACACTCTTCTACTTCCCTTTCATCTCCAACTAACATGCCCCTCCCTCCTCCTTCAGTCCTTATCTCCTTATCATTACCCTTCCTTCTACTACCTCTTTACCTTGCAACATCCTATACTGATTGTTACTCCCGTCCCCTATTCCTCCTCCATCCTTACATCCTACTATCACAATATCTCAGCCTCTTTAGTTCCCTCCCAGCCTATCCTTCTCCTAAAAATGAAACTGTTCCCAAACTCCACTAATGACTACAAACTCAAACTTAAACTCTACCAGACTCCTCTACCCAAATCCAAGCATAATAAACTTACTCCCCACACCTCTTTCCTTAACTTAGCCGGCGACATCCACCGCAATCCTGGTCCCAACTCCTCTCCAACATACCTCCCTAGCTCCAACAACAAATCCCCAAATAAAAACCTCAAATTCCTCACCATCAACGCCCAAAGCCTACTAAATAAAATAACCTTCCTCCATGCCTGGCTCAATCATAACCAACCAGACATAATAGCCATCTCTGAAACCTGGCTAATTTTGAACTTAAACCCATCTCCACCAATCTAATAAAGAGACTCCTTTACAAACTAAAACCTTGCTCCAATGCCCCTGACAGCATTCCATCCTCCTTCTTAAAAATAGCTTCAGATGCCTATCAGCATCCTGATCAACAGATCTCTACTTGAATCTTATGTTCCCAAACTATGGCGAGCTGCATATATTCTTCCACTCCACAAGGGTAGCAAAAATAACAATATCTTCAACTTCTGCCCCATAGCCATTCTCTCCCCTATCTCCAAAATTCTTGAAAAATGTATCCACCTACAGCTCTTACCATTCCTTACCAAATACCAGCTACTCTGTCCTTCCCAACATGGCTTCTGCCCAGGACACAGTACTAACTCCGCCCCTCTCTCCTTCTTACATTCTGTCAATTCAGCCCATGACTCTGGTAATTTGGTATCTTCTGTCCTGCTGGACCTATCCAAAACTTTTGATACCATCTCCCATACCCACCTTCTAAATCATCTCTCTAATCTTAACCTTTCCCAAAAAACCCTTTCTTGGTTCTCCAGTTATCTTTCAAACAGATCCCAAAAAGTGAAATGGGGCCAAGCCACGTCCTCTTTCCTTCCTACTCCCACTGGAGTACCCCAAGGTTCCATACTAGGCCCTTTGCTATTCAATATCTTTATTAACGACTTCCATAATGTCATTCCTAACTCCAAAATTGTACAATACACTGATGATTCCACTTTGATTTGCTGTGCCACTAACCTAGCAGAGCTCCAATTTCTGACTCAAAATGCCTTCTCTACCACTGAAAACTGGATGCTCCTAAATCACCTCTCTCTTAATGCCAATAAAACTAAGATCCTTCTATTCTTCCCCTCTAAATCATCCCCTCTTGATGTAAACTCTCTTCATATTACCAGCCTTAACAACTCCCCAATAGAGATTGTACCCTCTGCCAAACTTCTCGGTGTCTCTATTGACAATCAGCTAAAATTTAACTCCCATATCCAGCTAATCATCAAAAAAACTCACATAAAACTTGGCCTACTTTACAGAAACAACCACTTCCTCTCTCCTTCCTCCAGACTAACTCTCGCCTCTACCTATCTCCTTCCCTCTCTCATGTATGGCTCTCCCCTGCTCACTAACTTATCTTCCACACTTACCTTCAAACTGGAAATATGCTACAACAAAATTTCCAGATTTGCCACCAGCGCCAATTCCTCCTCTCACCATTGCAATTCCCTTCACTCCTTAAACTGGCTTGAACTACCTAACCTACTAGACTTTCACCAATTAACCACAGTCCACAAATTATTATTCCAACCCTCAAACAGCCCTGTACTATCCAATATACTGCAACCATATTCCACCCTCAGACCTCTTAGATCTTGTCACCAAAACCTGATCACCATTCATAAACCTAAGCACCCAGCTGGCCAGCTTCTCTTATCCTTTACCCTAGCAAAAAAAAATGGAATGCTCTGCCCTCCTTTCTAAGGACCTGCAGCAACCACAATAACTTCAAATCTCAACTTTATTCCTACCTCTACCTAAACTGGAAATGCAACTGCACTCTTCCACCCTTACCTCTCAAACTCTCCTCCCCTTTCACTCCTGGCTAACCTCTCACCTTCCTAACCTCACTCTCAATTACTAATTTGTACTCATAACTAAATATTACTTCTAGCTATTATACTGTATTCTCATTTATCTCTTGAACGAAATTGTAATTGTATTGATTATTTATTTCTTGGAGAATGAACCATACTGTATGTATTTTTTACTATCTTTAAAAAATGTGTATCTAAATAAACTTTGTTCTGTGGAGCTTTCCTCCCTGGGCCTCCACTGAAAATGGGTCCCCTAGCCCAGTGGACCTCCATGGTAATCAACTGAATAAATAAATAAATAAATAAATAAATAAATAAATAAATAATACGGGGACATTTTTAGAAGACCTTGCTACTGAGCATTATTTCTTTCAAAATGCCACTTGCAGTAAAGCTATATGCTGCTGTGTGTATTCAATCAACTCCAAAATGCATAACTGTTAACAAAAAATACATTAAACCAATAACACTATGTCATAATTTTTTTTCTGAAATATCTTACCATTTACCATTCTGCATGTAACACCACATTTAAAAAGTAACAGTAAAACACATTATTAAAAAGTTCTTAGCAGTACTTTATTTAAGCAATACTGTACTTACATGATTACACAATGGAATGAAACATTATTTTTAAAAATAATCAAAAATTATTCCTTTGCATTTAAGGCAAGCTGCATCAGGGAAATCTCAGACAGCTATGATCCCTTATAAAAATCATATATGTATGCGTATATGTGTAATGTATGGCCCTCCTGCTGAATGGAGGTGTGGCCTGAGAGAGGATACTGACAAGCTGTGAGCTGTCCTAAGCCTAAATTACCTTAGAATATCTATGAAACTATACATGTGACACTCATTTCCAGGACTACTGAGTAAAACTATTGTATACCAGGAGCTTGAGGAATCATTTGACATTCATGAATTGTGTAAATGTGCAGAAGAAAAGTAACAAAATATGAGTCTGGTAAAGCATTTGCACAATTGTTGTGTATTACATGGGTGTGCTGCTTCTTTGTGTCCATTGCTATCATGATAATTTATGTAGACCATCTCCACCCTTGTTTTCCTGCTGGAATAATCACTAGAACTAAAACAGAATGGGACAACATAAGGAGTTCCAGTATCCATTGTGCACTAACGGTACCTACATCCTGGTAGGTTAATCTAGTGCAGCGATGTCTCTTTGGAATTATAGTGCAGCATCTGCTATTCCATGTGATTATATTGGCAGCTGTCATACTTTGTCACTTTTGTTGTTACATTACTGTGAGTACTCATCATGCTAAACTGTCTCATGGATATTATTATGCCATTAAAGTGAATTTGGCACCCTCCATGCCCACACTACAAAATGACTTCAGCATTCATACGTAAGCCACTGTGCTTTGTGAGATATGGCTAACATGGGCCTGAGCCTTCAAGGGAAGTAACCTCGACGTCAGTAACAAATTCAGTGCAATATCTCATAGAAGGATAGTAGTAAGTGCTGGGTAATTGTTGGAGGATGTTAACCAGGGAAATGTGTTGAGAATTAGCTGTGGAAGTTTCTTTGGAAACATGTTGTATTCTACCATCTCACAAACTGATATGCTCAGCTTTTTTGAATAGCTGAATTAATTCATACCTCACCGATCACATGTAGCTGTTTGCTTAACAGATTAGATCATGGGTACAATTTGGCCCTCAGTAAAAAACAACAGAATGTAAAGACTTCTCATCTTCTTTTTGTGGATGATTTAAAACTGTATAGTTCATCCAATGAGGAACTGAAAGCACAACTACAAGTTGCCAAAATTTTTTCAGATGATATAAGAATATTATTTGGTCTTGATAAATGTGCAAAACCAACCTTTAAAGCAAGAAAGCTGCCTCACCAAGGAAACATCAGCCTGGAACAGGAATGTGATATAAAAGAACTTGAGCAAGAGGTAGAATATAAATATTTGGGAACTGATGAAAGATCAGCAATAACACATGAACAGTTGCAAATAAAACCCAGTAAGGAATATTTTAGAAGACTAAAATTAATACTGAAAACAGCTCTGACATATAGAAACACAGTTCATGCTATAAACCAATTTTTCTCTTCCTGCCCTAACTTATAGTTCTGGAGTGACTGACTAGCTCCTAAAGGTATTGGATCAGTTGGACAGAAAGACATGAAAAAAGCTTCATGCTTATCAAATGATTTATAAAAATCAGTGTATACCAAGACTATATATTCCCCATTCTGAAGGAGGTACGGGCCTCCTTGAAATTGATTACATGTATAGATCTAAAATCGTAGGACTGCATGCATATCTGCTGACCTCAGAAGACCCAAACATAGTGAAAGTTTTAAAACAGGAGGAGAATAAGTCTAAGATGACTTCCCTGCATATTTTAGCAGAAGCATATTGGGATCAAGCGGGAATGGAAATCAAACCAGAAGTAGATAAAAATCAGGCAGCAACTGTATGTGCCAAAAAACAAAAAGAATATAAGGTGAAGGATCAGATGAAAAGGCAAAAAGTGTGGAAAATGCATAAATATAGTTGCAAGTACAGAAAACTCTTGGAACAATCTTATGTCAATCAGGATGAAATGCAGGAATGGTTAAGGAGAGTGAAATTAAACCAAAAGATGAAAGATTAATATTGGCGGCCCAAGATAGTGGACTACATACATGTTGGTTTAATAAGTCCATTGAACATGAGGGAGAAACAGACAAATGTAGGTTTTGTAAAACAGAATTGGAAACAGTTGCACATCTTGTTGCTGGTTGTGATATACTAATGGCAGAAGGACTGTATACTGAAAGGCATAATAATGTGGCAAGACTGTTGCAGTGGGGATTGTGAAAACCTTATAATACTAAAGTAGCTGAAAAACATTGGAAATATGAGCCACAAAGCATTACAGAAAATTATAAAGTTTATATTATCAGGGATCACCCATTAGTCACAGTTCAAAAAATAGATGCGATAAAGCCAGATCTAGTAGTTCATGAAGACAAAATTAGCATAAATCATTGAAATTGCTAGAAGCAGTGACTACAATGTCTTACGTACAGAGAGACACAAAATCATAAAATATGAGGATATGGAGGCAGAAATGAGAGCAATGTGGAAGAAGGATACCCAGACAGTTCCAATGGTATTAGGAACAAAGGGTCCTAAAAAAAGAACCTACAATTGTATTTAGATATGTTACTGATACATGTAACTCCATATGAATTGCAGAAGTCAGTTTTGGGCACATTGCGGATCCTGTGAAAAGCACTTCTGCCTAACATCAAAGATTGAAACAATACTAATTTCATGAACTTTAATCGTACTTTGACTTAGGAATGGGGTCCATTCCCGTCATGGTATTAGAAACCCAAGAGAATTGGAGAAATTAAAAGAAAAAAACAGAGATACTAACAGATATTTAGAATATAAAGGGGTGTTTCATAGATGGGGACATCACTTAACAGAACATTTTAAAGAGTTTAACAATCTAGTAAAAATGTACTTAGAAAGTGGTGCTGTGTCCTACAAAAATAAAATGTTTAATGGGGATGTTTTGCAGAAGAAATCTTTTGAGCGAATATGGTGAAGAAAGTAAAGTAACATAGAGTATATTGTCTGACACGTGTGCTAGGACCGCAGACAGTTCTAACATAAATTACACAAGCATGGAGTGCAGTGACAAAGGCCAGTGAAATCTCTGTGCACTCCTAGAGATATGAAGTCATGAGATGCAAAGATCATCTTAATACATTCAGCACGGGGTTCTGGTAAGGTAACAGCATGAGTACTGTCCCATATTCTGTAATAGGAATATTGATCTATCTGTTGCTGTGATAACCATCAATAAGAGTACAAGCCATATGTCTCAATTGCCCCTAGTTTGGAGGGATGTTCTGCTTTCAGGCCTGATTTACCCCTGCACATGGCAGACCTATTTATGGTGTTATATCCTTATTTTCAGCCTTGATTTACCCCTTCTGCCAGTTTTCTGAATCCCCTCATCACATGTGATTTTGAAGCTACTTAGTACACAGACATCCACACTATATGACCAACATACTAGTGGCCCTGATAATTTGAAGAAAGTGGATACACATCCATTTTTCAGAAGCAAAAATAAATGACCTTTGGGGTTAGAATTCTGAAAGCTAGTTCATAAAAGTCTACAAAGTTTACACTGTCTCTTTGATAATGTGCTTATATATTTCCATAATTTTCATCACTCTCAGTTTTTAAACATGTATTTTTAAGTATTATCCCACATTCCTACTGGAATTAGGAAGATTTATGATTTTTGGCATTCATATTTTATGGTAATTAGATGTCCAGATTTATGTTTGTATGTTCAAGGACCTTTGTACCTGTTTTCAATATCTGCAGCTTGAGATGAATTATATAATCACTAAACTAATAATGGGATCAAAAAAATGAATACCATCAAGTCCTTTTTATACATATCTCATAAAACAGGATATTGAAATGCCTGACATTATCTAAGCATGCATAATATGCAAAACATTTGTGAAATAAATGGGAAAAAATGTAAAAGAGAAGAATGCATCGAGTCAAATTGAGAGCAAAGACTAATAAATATAAAAAATATAGAAGAACACTTGTATCAAGGAAAGCTTCAATATGAAGCTGATACTAGGCTGTACTGTACAGTACGATTTCTTTTAAAATAATTTGAAATAAATATCTCAGCTGCTTCACCATAAAGAATAAGCCTTAATTGGTGAAATAAAATATTTCAGATATGTGACAGTTTCCTGGAAATCTTTGTGAAGGCCAAGAAGAGTTGAAACCCCTCCATGGGAGAATAATGTTGTCACAGTTGCCCATCCTGCTGTTATATACATCACAAACAGGGGCTTTAGTTAACATGAGAAGACAGAGGATATAGAGTTGAATTTCTGCTGGCAGCAAACAAATATCTGATCCAAATTATGAGCACTGTTTTCCCTAATGTGTTTATGTGGGTGTCAGTCAGGGAAAAATGTTTTTGTTTCAGTCTCCTGTGTTTGTTTTAAGCTTTTATTTAGTTGAATTTAATTTTAGAGCACAGTTGATGTTTTTTCTCTCATAATGGTGATGGCTATGCATATGCAAAGCTTTAAGGCAGTGATCACATAAGTTATGGGTCTATATGACAGTATCGAATGGACTAAATAGTGAATGCTATTTAGTCGATCCAATACTGTCGAAATGGCAAAATAGCAAAGTCACGGAACATCAAATTTTTTCCCCGGGAAAAAGTTTGGTGGGCCGTCTTCAGGACTTTGCCATTTCCTCCACTATGGTGCGATCTCGGAGTTGGTATATTTAAGTAGGGGGATGTGGGGCAAAGCCCCCCACTTAAATTTGTGTTTAAGTTTTTTTTTTTTTTTATGGAGCAGCAAACTTTTTCCCTGGGAAAAAATTTGCTGTTCCGTTTGTTCGATATTTTGTTGTTTAGATATTATTGGTACAATGAAATAGCGTTCCCTATTTTCATCGTACAATAATATAATATAGATGCTAAGTTATAACTAGGGAGAATATTTTGAAATATTAATTTTAAAATCCACTTTGACCATTTTATTTCATTCTTGCACTAATAATTCTGTTAATAAGAAATAAAGAAAGCAAGCAAGTCATACCTGAGCAATCTGACTCCAGAGCTCCAAATGTCAGTCCAAAGACAAAAAGTCCATGAATAGTAAATGGATACATCACCATATCAATGCAGAAATATAAAAACAATGACAGATTAGCTCAGCAGCATTCTACAAAAACTACAGGTTTTCCTAGATAATGGAATTACTTTTTTCCTTTTTAAGTCTGTTATGGACAAATTCAGGCCAATAAAGCCAAACCTCACCCCACTAGCTGTGTATTATTATTATTGGCCTGAATTTGTCTAAAACAGACTTAAAAAGGAAAAAAAGTCATGGGCATTCAGAACTGCCATATAGCTGAAATGCTTGATGTCCTTAAGGAGCCATTTGCATATATCCCATATACCTCTAATGCAAGGGGTTTTAAGGACTCACACACTGGAAAATCTAGCTTGGCTAAATTTTTTCTTGTAGTTTTTACTGATTGGTTTGTCTGTGTGACCTTGTTACTCATTGTTTTAGATAATGGGATGGGTAAACCAACTCTTCAGTACCAATAACAATTTACATTATATGTCTTCATCCAGTAAAGCCAAGTTTGTGTCTTTTAGTCTTGAATGATTTGATTTTAACTTCTGGTTGTTAAATAATTCTTTCTCTTCCTCTAAACTTAACAGTAACATATTACATACACATACGTGTCTAGCCAGTGCACTGTGTACAAAATATGATTAAAGTCCAGGTCATTTTAAACCCTATAAGTAATCTGTAAGGCTATGGAAAGGATCTTTATAGAATTAATAAATAAGGACATAAGTAACCTATGAATTGACTCAAACCCATTCAGATTTGTTAAGGACACATCCTGCCTACCTAACCTGGTTGAATTCTTCAAAAACGTTAATGTAGCAATGGATTAGGGCGAATCTGTACACACCGCATATCTAGATATTGCAAAGGCATTCAACACCATTCCACACTCAGGTATCATAAATAAACTCCCTGAGTTAAATGTAAATCCCTACTTAACTCATTGAAGAGCAAATTGGTTTATAAATAAAAAACAGGAAATTAGGGTTGGCTGCTCTACCCCCTCCAAAAGACATGTCACCTGCTGGTTCAGTCCTTGGGCAACTGCTCTTTGACATTTACTTCTCAGAGGTCAGACCTAATGTTAAGGTTTTATGACTGACTAAGTTTGCAGAGGACTACAAACCTGGTGCCATCATAAACTCCCCAGGGGACAACATGATCCTCCAAGATGGCCAGTCTCAAACAAATAGCTGGTATCAAAACCATGGACAAACTAAATGCCAAGAAATATATAATTGAATGCTTCAGTATGCATGCATCCCTTTTAACTATCACATTGACAACACACCCCTGAAAACTGAGCAAGTAGTTGGGGATCTAGGAACCTTTGTCGACAACAAACTGTCCTTTGATAACTACATATCCATTATTGTTAGGAAGTCCTTATTCATTGCACAGTTTATATATAAGGGTATGGCATCCAGGTCCAGAGAAGTAATTATTCCACTGTACTTCGCTCTCATTAGGCCAGCCATTGAGTGTTATGCCCCCTTGAGTATGTACTTGTCCAGACATATGTCAGTACTGTGGATCATAGGTTCATAGGTTCATAGGCTGGTACTAGGCTATCAGCCCTAGGGCCTATACAAGCCTAGCCATAACAATTCCCTGGCTATTTCTTCCCACAGTGTTTACTTCCCTGGACCCCTGTCTAGCAGGGCGACTGACATGATCCCCAGGGTGAATTTCCTATCTCCCATCCAGTCATCAAGGTTCCTTTTGAAGAGGGCCAAAGAGGCACTCTGCTTGACATGTATGGGCAGTCTGTTCCAGATTCTGTGGAGTCTCTGGGTCAGGAACCTTTCCCTCCAGCATGTTTTGTTTATTGTGATGACAAAGTTTAGATCCCTGTTGCATGTGTCTCTGAGGGATTGGGATTTCTTTAAGTGTAGCATGTCCAAGAGCTCTGGGTTTGACATGGCTTTGTATATTAAGCAGAGATCACCTCTGAGCAGGCGATATGCGACAGACTATAGGTGGAGTTTTTTTAGACGGTCAGCATAGGGAATCTGCCTGTGATTCTTTTAGTGACCACATCACTTGAAAATCATGGGCCTGAATCATAAAAACTATGCATGCCATCTCATCTCCTTGTCCCTGTTCTTGCTATCATACAGGCTGATGAATGATGACCTCTGCCTTGCATACAGATCCTCAACAGACCTTATCTTGTCAGACCTAATACACATCTCCAAGTCCAATGAACATCCCCTCAAGGGATTTCAATCTCTTCTGCAACAAAACAGAACATATTGGAGGGAGAGGTATGTATCACAAAGAATTTCCACTTCTATGGAACCATCTTCCACTCCACATAAGGCAAAGTACTTCTTACTCTTTTCAAATGTATTTTGGATGAATGGATGGGTAACTGCAAATTCACCCCTGGTTTAGCACACTTGTCCCTCATGGATACAGCCAACATAGAAATACCCCCTTGTTCTGGTCATATTTGGGTTATTTGGGTGCCAAATATAAGGGCAAACAGCTGTCATAGGAATGCAAGGGTAGACATCTTAAGATCCAAAAAGATCCCAATAGTATACCTCTCAACATTTTAGCTCAAGAAATCTGGACAAAATCAAAAATAATGGAGGAACAAAGGTGCAAAAATATGGACATTTTTTTAATATCGTTCTTATAATCTTAAAAAGATGAAAGGATAACAGCTTTTGCATTAGCATGCATTTTCTGAAGGGTTTGAAGTCTAAAATTAAAACTTGTGTCATTACTTAGTGACTTTAATAATTTTCTAGAAAACCTTAAATTTTTTGAGGAACAGACCAAAAACAGGCAAAAGTCTGGGCATTCTGTGAAAATCTGGGCGATATTGTACTTGAGAGCCTCACCAAATGTGCAGTAGCAAGCCCCGCCCAAAACCCGCCCCCATGCTATTTTGTAATCGGGCACTAATGAATATGCATTCCCTCAATAGCGACACTAACATATGTTTCTAGTATGTAGAATCTAGTGTTAATATCCATAATGTCCAATAAACCAATTTAGTTTATATAGCTATGTTGTTTGATACTTTACACTGTGCAATGTTACTGATAGTTCTAATTTTTAAAGGCTATTTGACAGTGCTGACTTTATTGTTTCTCCGAGTAAAATATTACCATAAATTTCTAAGTTTAAGAGCAATATTTTAAAAAAATTGCCCTTATTTTGGATAGCCTTTGTCCCACTTTTATTTATGGCTTTGTCCAGATTTCCTGCTGTAAAAGGTTGAGCGGTATCTGTGTCATTATTTATTGACTTCATCCCTCAACAGTTTGCAGAAAAACACCAATTTTATGAGGAAAAGACCAAAAATAGGCAGAAATATGGACAGTTGAGAAGTACAAGTCCACTACGAAAACACATGGGAAGGTGCAGTGACTATGACAATCCAGCACAATAGGGGTTGCTATCCATGTTCCAAGAAAGTGTTACAACTTTTGAAGTAATTTCTTTTTCTGTCAGCATTTTTTATATGTTGTAACAAATGTCACAAAAGTATTGTGTGCGACTTTGTTCTCACTTTTATAAAACTAGGAACAAGCGTGAAAGGGGCAGACTTATTTCTATGCACATGGAATATGATCATCATTTGTATTTAGTTTGTGTGTGTGTAGCAGTCATGGATTTAATGCACATATGATTATTAACCTTAATCTGTAAAAGGAGAAACTAGGGCTGTCAGCTGATTAGAATGCCATGTCAGTCATGGCTCATTACATGTGCAGACCTGGTCATCAATCATTCGCGACACGTCCACTTCTGCGCGAAATGCAAGGTGAGGCCTTCAAGTACAATATCTCCAAAATCTGAACAGCTGAGAGATATGATCAGTAGGCTAGTAAGTGCCCATGAACCTATGAAGTGTAATCTTGAATTCTGACTACTACTATTTCTCTTCCTATTCTTCTGCAGGGCTGTTTGTATTTGTCCACAGGATGGCAGTAGAACATTGAAAGAACCATGGCTTGTTGCCTCTACTGGGTTTTGTTTAGTTGTACATTTCACTATGTAAGGAAAGAATACTTTTGATTTAATATTCATATGAAATGCTAACACTATATCCGACTAAATTAATGCAGCAGCCTGTACTGTTAAAATGTAATACGTTTTCTGCTGTTAGCTGAAGATGACATATGGAAGGGTAAAACCAGTAGACATCAAGAGAATCAGATGGTACCTGTTTTTGTTTTTGTTCTTTCTCATTTGTTTTTCTTATTAATAACATGATTTATCTAATTATTAGTGCAAGATCTGATGTGCCTTTCATTCTTCCTCACCTATGGGACTAGGGTTAACTTCTTGGTAAACCTGAAGGAGTAGAGCCTTGTGGAAGAGCACTTGCAGTATCATGGTCAGATGTAGTGAACACAGTACAATGGCAAACCTCTCAGTAAACTTGAAGGAGTACAGCCTTGTGGCAGAGCTCCTGTAGTCATAGTCAGATGTAGTGACTGCAGACTCTGTTCTATGAAGGAAGATAGTGACTGAGTGTAAGACGAGACAACACAGCCATGATGCCATGGCTAAATCAGTTTGGTATCTGTCACTCTTACATACCGTGGTTTACTAGTTTCCTGTAGAACCAAAAGTAAACTTTCTTGTGGAAAGGGTGTAAATCACCCTCAATGTTTCAGTAACAGGCTGTTTGCTGGTTCAGTGGCAGTGACACTAGCATGGCATGTGCAAGGTCTTGGGTTTTACTCTCACACACAAGCTAATATTCTGGGGTATGAGTTTGGTGTAATGATTAAGGTATTTATCTTAGAACTACAAGGCAGGAGGGTTTATTCTCACCTCTTATTATTGGTTAGACTTTGTAATACTCTGCAGACTGATAGCCTAATATTTACCTATGAGCCTATAAGCTGGCATTCCCAAGCACTGATACATTGACAGCATTTGTAAGTAACATTTTAATGCACTTCATTCACTGCTTCTTAGTCCTATAAACAAACATTTTAGGTCTTCTGTGTAAGGTTGTATCAGTTTAAAAAGTTCAAACAGAATTTTAGCACAGCTTCAACTTCCAAGGCTGGCTAGCAAGTTTAAAGCTATACTTAAAAATTAACAAAATGCTTACTGTTGATGATCAGATCTTTCGAGGCATAAGAGGACAGCTGCCTATCAAAGAATTGGATTGATTATACCTGAAAGGTGTGACTAATGACTGAGATTCAATTAGCATGCTAAAACTGCTGTGAAAAAAAAACAAAACATCTGGGGGTTCCATCAACCCAATGATGTCTTTACACTAAGGATACATAACAAGGTAGTGGCAACTATTTTGCTTCACAGATTACTGAATGCACTTAAAATGTTAAGTAACCTGTCCTTCTGCCTTGCTAACCTAGCTGAGATAGTCTTCTGAAGGTTTTCTTGATTCACCACAGATGCTAACCAAAGAGACCACCACTGCGTTATACAGTGCAAACTCCTCTCGGTTAAACTTATGAGAAGGGTTAAAATGCTATACATTTTACTGACACAGACTTTTTTAACTGTTTCTATCCTAAAGCGACTGACTCCAAATGGAGATATGGAGTCTAAAAGCACATCTAAAGCTGAGGCCATGAAGTCCTACACAATACTTGATAAAAGTGTCATTGGACATTGTCTTTCAGAGGTTTGATTCCCCTTCCTGTCATCTATTAACATATTAAACACACCTCAAGTCATACTTTCAGGATTGTGGTCACTATACTTATGGTAGTACCTAGGCTGACCACTCCTGCTCTCTTATACCTTTTATCTACGTGGCAATAATATTCATGTAGAGGATACCTTGCTTTGGCTTGGATACTTATGCATATGACCATTATGCTGGGAAAAGTGCATTCTACTTCTACAATAGTAATTGCTGAAAAATAAGTAAAGACAATAAACTGCTTCAAACTGGATGATGCTGCTCTGTATTGTCAGCTGATCCCAGCTGTCAGATTGTACCCAATTGTTTTTCTTGCATGAATGAAAGTTATACACTAAACCAACTACTCCATTGTGTACAACTTGTATGCAGTCCTCTGCATGTTGACTGTGCAGGATATTGATATTATCATCATGTACTCTACTTTTATAGTACAAAGCTTTGACTAACATTCATGCACGTTGTTTATCTTGCTAAAGATTAATGGAAATGTTTTCTCCCAGGGCCTCCAATAAAATGGCTACCTGAAAATCCCAATTGTCAGAAACAAAACATGAACACATTTCTCTTTTTCTGCTATTGGCATATTTATTGTTTGTGTCTTTTGATTTAGCATTAGTATATCAACTTTCTTAAATACTTACTTAGATGATTTCTGTCTTCCCTTTTTGTAATTCTTCAGTGAATTTAATGTGGTATGTTTTAGTGTCTTATCTCAAATTTCAGGTTTCCATATCTCTGGCTTAATCTTATTTGTTATAGTATTTTAAAACAGTATTTAAAATGTTTATGTAACATATATATTATTTTATTCTGGTGTTTCCCATTGCTTTGTTCCTGTATTTTGTTTGGATATACCATTTTTATATATTACTGTCTTACTGCTTTTAATTGCATTAGTCGTGTATTTAATCTTGAGTTTTCTGCACCTTATCTCTACTCTTTCTTTTTCAACAGCCCTAATTCTTCCTCAAAGTTAGAAAAATATGTGTTTTTTTTTGCAAGTTTGTTTTAAAATAAGTAGCTTGATATTAACTAAAGAAGAAGGGATTCACAAGGGAAAAGGGAGTTAATATGGGGCTTAGACAGGCAAGATTTTAGTAGAACATTCTAGTTGATATTATACAAAATCAAAGACTTGACACCAAATGTATAAATATTCACTATATTCAAGAACAATAAACTATCTACAGCCAACAATGTAGACTAGAATACATATGCTGTTAGCATATTTATCAAAATATGTAAAATTGGTGGGCTTCAAGAAATGAAAGAAAAATGAAATGTAAGCTATTCTGGCCCAACCGTCTTAATTAATTTAGTCTGATCTGTTAACTGTTAATATGAATGGCTTGAAAAAGAATAATAATTATCATAACATCCAGAATCTCCTATCAGTTGTCTTGAAGCAGAAGCACGCAGCTACCCCTTGTCCCCCCCCCCACATTATTTCTCAGTGTAAGAGGATACAACTTCAAAGTTATTTTAACTACAGAATAAACTGTACTTAGCACAGCTGGGTCAGCTAATCCAGTGCTGAAGTGGGAAAACTGTAAGATACCAATACTGATAAACACCTGTCTGGCTTTTGAGTGTCTTTCGATAATTGTAAGTAAGAGCTGGAAATCCCCTTCCTCAGTAGGAATACAACACTCTTGGGTGCTGACATGTAACCATTCTCAATAACACAAGTCCTTATTTATAAGCTCTTAAGAAGCAGTACCAATAGGAGAGGTACTCCCTCAGTCTCCAAGGTGATATGGCTTTTAATATTGCACAGCAGCAATCTCCTATTACTGCATCTGGAATATCTTTTAGGTGTCTTTGTCTCCATAGATTTTAGCTTAGAGGAGCAAATAATTTCCAGTGGCAAGTTATGCATACACACATACATTTTTGCCTGGTTGTCATCATAAGGCATAACATCTTCCTATCTTGCTTGGCTGCTGTCTATCGAATCTAGTTCCCATAGATAACTAGTTACTATGCAAGTGTGAGTTTATAACCAATATCTTACACAGCATCCCACATCCTGAAAAAGTCAGCCAACAACTCAGAAGGCCAGAAGATATGCACTCAGCTCCTGGCAGTATCCCTGACACCATACCAGCAGGTAGGAGAAACAGTCCAAAAGCGTGTGGTACTATTCTGTTAAAAAACACTTAATGGATTAACCTCATTGAGTTCATAAAACTATCCTACAAACCTTGCTTATGTATATTTGTTTCATAGCCCAACATTCAAGGATATTTCCTGCCATGCCATAACACAGAGACATAGAATGTATGGTCTAGTCTCACTGAGTTATATATTCAGACTGGGTGCCACATGCTATGCAAATCATTGAAGCTAAAAACTCCAAACTCAAGCTCACAAGACACGTTGTTGGATATCTCAAGTTCCTTAACTTACAGTAGGGGTTACATATTCCATTTTGTTACAGACTTAAGGTATAGACCAGGAACACGCTGTATTAATAAACAGTAAGACCACACACCCTTAGGGATTGGTATGCACTTTCTTAGAAGGAGTGCATTCTTGGAGTTAGTATAGGTAAGTTTGTGTGAGGGGATAAAGTGCCCCACATGGAAGTACAGGCACCTTATCTCCTGCAAAATATTATTTTATTTTAAGATTTAATATACTGTGGCTTCTGACAACTAACTTAATGTCCACAACCATATGAAAGACAACCTGTCAATTTCTGAGGTTCAGAACCAAAACTCATTGAAGAGATGACTGTACATAAATCAGCATACAGGCTTACTCTCATCCAATCCCTAGCAATAGCAGCAGAGTTCTCACCCTTCATTAAAACTGTCAACTTAGCCTAATAACATTGTTGCATAAAGGCATGATATTCAGAGATACCAGGGGGTCCTATACACTTCCAAGACATCAAAATACATTCCCTCATGACTATGAAGATGACAAACTAGTTTAGCTTGTGAGAATATAACAATGTCTGGTAGAGAGACCACAAACCCCTGGGCTGATGTGGCAAGGACTATTTCCTTGCATCATACCTTCCTGCTGGCCCTCCTTGCTTTGTCCTAGGAAGAGTGTAACACAGGACTGATGGTAAAAATGTATGACTAGTTGCACGTCAGTTCTGGAGCACAGCGCTAGTGCTAGTGTGATAGCCAAGGATGCACATAAGACAGCATCTATAAACTAGTGAAGAAACATTGCATGATTTATACCATGCATGTATTACTATATGCATGTTTTATACCATGCATATAGTAATATCACAAATGATGATGTATCAACCCCAGCTAAAACTAAAATCAAGTAAGACCTGTCTAAGGGTGAATCAATCTTCCCTTCCTTTTCATATTCTAATATGCTTTTTTAAGTATATTTGATTGCAACAATGAATAGTATGTGTCTTGTAAGTGCATGGACACAGGAGATCAAGCTCTCCTGCTAGAATGCTACATGTATGCACTAGAGACTATGACTGAAATTCAAAAGGTGTGGTATATTTGGTCACCTGATTATCCTGTGATGCTTACTACATGAGCAAAACTGAGAGGGGATTAAGAAATGAGATACATGAACACACCAGTGATATTAAAAGTAGAGACAAGAATAATACTTAAAGCAAACAATTGTTAGTTTGCCATGGTTTCAAGCATGTCTTGTTTTTTATATTAGTAAGTGTACCAATGAATCCAAGTGGTGGTGCATTGTAGAATAGGCTGGAATACAGAGAACTGCTATGGCAATTATCCCCAAATGCTGCACAGCAACCAAATTTGAATAAGAATGTCTGAATAACTAGCATTTTAAAATGCAGAACTGCTAAATTATGGTGCCTCTATTTACTTTTACTCAAATGTATTGCTAATCGATAATATATTTTAATATGAATACATAATTTTACTGATATTTAAATATATGGTTATGCTAAATATTTATACACTTTATAGGAGGTTCACAATTTTTCAATATATCTAAATATTTTTACGTAGTGGTTATGATTTTAAATATTCAAATTTTGGATGACATGGTGTTTTGCATTTTGGTTTGTGTTGCCACGTGACTGTACTTTAATCACACAATACTGAAAAGGTATTTAAGTAAGTGTAAAATGATTTAGGCTATTTTCTGATGAAATCCTTCTTAATTTTATTAGGACGAATGTATTTAATCTATCTTTAATAAAGTGCTGTTACTTCTGGACTCTTTTGCTAGAATGGCCCATGTAACTTGAACCCACTTCTGGTTTAAATAATGTGTATTTGGGCTAGCTTGCTCATATGTCAAACAACTCCTTCATAGGCAAGACAGTCATTATATGATGACCAAAACTGAAGGATCTGCTCTTAGAATGTCAGGATTGTCACTTATTTAATTAGTTATAGGCCAAAATATAAAGCCCTTTTGCCAATTTTTGCAGCCTTCCAGTCTGAGTAATGTTGTTATTCCTCATTTTCTATAGAAAAGCTGTGTGTAAATCAGTCTTGGTTCAAACAAGGGTTACTTTTGAGAGCTAGTTTTGAGTACCTGGTGTAATGCCTTTCAGTGATTTAAAGAAAATGATCATAGCATAGTCAGTTTGAATGTAGTCAGCATAGTTTGGAGAAGAAAAAAATGAAAAGCTCTTACCTCCCTAGTTAAGTTTACATTTTGATCTACACAAACTATATCTACAGCTCTCATGCAAGCTTCTTTCCAAGGAGCTTATTATTTAGGAGAAATTTTAAATGAGAAAATATGTACCATCTCATGCACATTAAATATAAAATCTTGATTCCTTGTTTTTGTTTTTCTTTTTTTTCTCCTGCTATAATGTCAGTTTTTAACTTTTGGTTACACTGGGACCCAGAAGTGTTAGGACATAATCTGTCCCTACCTGCAAACCATTCCCATGTTGTGATGGACCACGTATACCACTAGTGGTATCTGGAGAAATAATATAATTCTGATGAGAGCTCACTGTTGGTTCACTTCCTATCATCTGTACAGCCAGTTCTGATTATATTTTTAGTGCAGTTTCACGACTGATGTTTTATTTTCACTTCTATTTCTTTATGAACTGTGAATAGATCCCCCCATACTAATGAATAGTAAACACAGTCGTGTTTGTAGGAAATCAGTTCTTCCTACTCAGTACATCAGAGCACCCCATGTAGAGGATGTAGGTGCATTTATTTTTATGTACATATTTATTTTTCATTTATTATAATGCCGCGGTGGTACGGCGGTAGCATTGTTACCTCACAGCAAGAGGTTCTCCCGTTCGATTCTCGGCTGGGCTTGGGAGTGCCTTCTGTGTGGAGTCTGCATGTCCCCTTCATGGTTGGGTAGCATTCAAAAGACATGTGTGTGTAAATGGGCGTGCCTTCGTTGAAGGTTGAGCATCGAGCTGGTACCTTGGCGTTTCGTAAAAATCTATTGCCAATCATTAGCGGATCGGAGTTCTGCTGTGGCGACCCCTTACCGGGAAAAGCCGAAAGACAAACAACAACAATTTATTTTGCATTTATTAACTTGGGTAAGTGAACTCATCCAACAACTGTTTTCAGCCATGACCTGATTTAAAAGACATAAAGTACAGTCGAATTTAGTACAGCAAATAATAAAGTGGCATTGTGTATCATATCCACCCATTCATCCATAACCACATGCACTAAAATATAGCATGAAATACAAAAACACAGAAACATTACTATATAGTGTGATATCCAGAAAAAAAGGAATGTCGCATTGGACATAGAGATCACACCAACTACATCAGTATATATCAGCAGTTAGTGACAGTAGTATTATATGAAGCAATAGGACTAGTTAGACAAACTCTTAACCTAACAAGCTACATGCTGAATACTGGAGAGTAAGAAGTACAAGAGATATAGATCCTGCATTACTTTCCATTGCCTCAGATGGTTTATGCATTTATCCAGAGCATATCATTTGTAGTATTTGTGTTACAGTCTTTGGAATGGAAGTATTTAACCAGGATTTAAGAATAATGTGCATTTGAATTCATTTTTTTGCTAGATGTTAATTAGTAGTTTGGAAAAGAGTTTATTTTGTCTAATGATTGAATTTTATTGGGGAAAGTTTTACAATAGGTTGGGTGGCCTACAATTCACCCAAGTGGCCTTTGGAAGGGTAGTGAATTGAATCATGATAAAACTAGTAAACAAGTTAATTGCCTTCTGCATGGACCTGTCAAGGTGTCTGTGCCTGGTAAGGTCATCTTTCTAGGAGCATAATCACTGGGGACTATTGAATCAGGCACAAGGAGCAATCTGGTGCCAATGTAGAAGGAAATATTGTACACAATATTAGGTCCCAGATGAAACTCACTAATCAAATAATATATAGAACATGTAGTCTGGAAGGCTTTTAGAGTAACTGTAAGGAAGGGCCAAAGAAGCTTTCAAAAGCCTTCTCTATATCAATGCTCACAGGAAAATAACTGTGATGCCTAAGTTTCATGATCCTGAAAATGTAGTTGTGTACTTGTCTGATTAGTACAAATCCTGATTGGTTTGCATAAGGCAGACTATTAGTTTTACAACCATCTTTACAAATAGACATGGAAAGTTTACAGAAAGTGTTAAGAAGGAATATCAGACAATACTGGGAAGCATCTGCTGAGTCTGTACAGAGATTAAGGATCATTGTTACCAAGGCTATTCAAAGATTTTGTATGAGACATGGAATCTTCCAGATAGAGTTCCTTGGTTTACCTTTATAGAACTCTAATAGAAGACATTAGGATTAGGTCCCAAAGGACTTCATAAGATAGGAAATCTCTCTGTGACAAAGATAGCTGCTTAAAATACAATGTGAGAATGAAAATCTCCTGTTTCTGCAGGACCTTCTTCAACTGCATTCTGCATTGCATAGTACTCTTTTCAGTGACTGACTAATATACCATTTACCTGACAAAAGGCTCTGTAGGTATCTCATGCTACCTCTACGCCATTGCACATTTGTAGTATAAGCTAACTTTGCCAGACCCTGTAGAGCTGCTGCATATGTTTGACATTTAGACTGTTCAACTGCCAGTCTAAGTTTTATACTCAGTGGCTGCTGTACTTTTAACTTTTGGCCAGAAAAACAAAACAGTCTAATCTCTGACTCATCTTATCCAGAAACCTTCCACTGACATAATAATAAATTAGCTTATATTCTGTATTCCTTTCCTTCCTGTTTTGTCCAAGTAACTCAGGCATCTGTGCTCTGATACAAAATGTAAAGGAATCCCATAGTGTCAAGGGGTACTGCCCCTCCATATGGGTGTCCCAGAATTGGATGCAGAGATCCCGCAACAGATCTTGAATTTCCATAGACTAGATGAAGGAGTAGGATGGTAGAATCCATAATGCATTTTGCTCTAATCACTTTGAATTGGGACACAAAAACTACTGTGGTCAGTCTGGTACAGCAGTGTCTCCTCTAGCGATGAACTCTTCCCACATGATAACTCCTTGGAGATGAGAATTTTAGCTATCTGTGAATAAGCCTCATGCACTGGAATGCAAGGATCTAGTAAAGAAAGTAGGGAAACTGAGGTCAACATGTCCTATCTCTTGGCTGTTATCTTTAATTGCAGTGTAGATCATTTATTTATACTTGCTGTGCTGTCATGTAGCTGTATTAGGTGACTGAAGTCCCATATTCACCAAGCTTGCAGATTGGCATTTAACATTATGCATGTGAGTTGTAAGTAAAGACACATTATGATTAGTGTGTGACCTTCATCCTGCAATATCAAGCTAACAGCAGCCAAACCCCTTCCAAAACTCCAGAAGTACTTGTTGCTCTAAATCTGAGTGGGCTGCTACCAGAACTGCCACTCCCCTATGTCTTCCCATTCCACTGATGGAAGAGAGCAGAAGTGAATAATTTGCATGGGGCATTTTTGCATACTCCTTAACTGATAGATAGGATTCCTGGAGATGTATGAACATCATCCCATTTGGAAATGTTGGTACCTCCGTGCCCATTTAATAGCGTTACAGATTCCATTTATGTAACAGGAAAACAGTGTCATCTGATTGAACATTCTGCTTTTGTAGTCTACCTTTAAGGCATTGTCCCATCAAGGATGTAGTTTGATGGTATCCACAATTTAAAGCTATCCAGCAAGAAACAAACACAAAAGTTAATCTCCTAAGCACTGTCAAAGGGAACATGGGAGTCGGGAAAAGATAAACCAGTTTGCTAACAACCAAATCCTTAACATTTGTCTTCTTTTGATGTCCTACCCTACTACTAATTATTTCAAGTTATTCAAAAATAAGTACTAATACCAGAACAAAGCATTTTAAACAAGTTTCTATAAACAATTAAAATATCTCAGCACTTAGTTGCACTGTAAAGGCTTCCTAGCAGACAGTTTAGACTCTTCTTTAATCTAGCATGTGACCCAGGCGATCTGGCCAACAGCTGAAGGTGATATGCGATATTAGCATCCTTTGCATCCTCTATAACATAAAAACTTGTAGAGATTTATATAGCTCAGATGATACCTCTCAACTATACAGATTTTCACAGAATGTCCAAAATGTTCCTTCATATTTTGTCTGTTTCTCATGAAATTGTGGTTTTCTAGCAAATCATTGGGGGGGGGGTTAAAGTCAGAAAATAATGGCAGACATTTGAATTTCAGACTTCATGCCCTTCAGAAAATTCATGCTAATGCAAAACATGTTATTCTATCAACTACAATATTTAAAAAGTGTCCTTATTTTTTGGCCTTTGTACCCCAATATTTATGGCTTTGTCCATATTTCTTGCTCTAAAAGTTTGGGAGATATGCTATAGCTGTATATGCTGGCATAACAAAAGTTTCTTTATTACAATGATATTAAATCCTCAACAGTGACCTTTTTAAGTCTGTACCACATTTCTTCTTAGCTGCATTACTCAGACCCAACAATCACAGAAAAAAGTCATAAAATGCAGGAAAAGATTGATTAGCAAACATCATTCTTTACCTTTAAACTTGTTTTTATTTTTTTAGGGAGGCAAACCCCACCCCCAAACTTACATATACCAACTCCAAGATAGCCATAATTCAGAGGAAAGGGAATATTCAGAAAAATAGCAATCTCAGACTTAATATGTATGTCTGTATTTTTAGTCTTTTAGTCTCCACGTTTTGGGACTTGACAACCAGAGTCATGACATTTCAAATAGTATATATATATATATATATATATATATATATATATATATATATATATGTGTGTGTGTGTGTGTGTGTGTGTGTGTGTGTGTGTGTGTGTGAGTGTGAGTGGGCTGTATATCATTTGATCAAAAACAAAGAATATCTAAACACAACTGAAAACAACTATTTTTAACTCAGTTCATCTAAATCAGCATAACTCAAAAAAAAAAAAAAAAAGAGGTCCCTCAGTGCCTTTTCCACGCATCTTCATTGCAGTAGCTTCACTGCATGGACCTGTCATGTAGTTGCATCCCCACCTGCACAACAGAGGAGATCATATTTGACGTTCATACCATGCTTCCTGGTGACCCTTTCTCTGCCTGTATTGTCTGTACCTTTTCAGTGCCTGTTAGTGAAGACTGCTGTGTGTTTGTGTATCTCTAAAAAATGATGATGGCTGTAATGCTCGCCATCTCCATTTATGTGTGGGTTATCTGGAGGTGCCTGATGCACAATAAGAATCAGCCGTGCACAACCCAGCATAGACATTAGATAACACCGCATGCATAATTTTGCTCAATGTGACACCATGCTGCCACTGTGAACATGTCAGGGCTTATAGTGGCTGATTAGGCATTGCTGCTTTGTCTACACTGCTATACACTGTGAACAACCCCTGCTGATGGTCTACTGCAATTTGAGCCGCTCTTGGTAGATGTAGTAGTAGGGTTTCACTTCATAATCTCGAAATGCTGAAATTTCGAATTTCAGCGTTTTGAGAACATGAAGCCGAAACCATTACAACACTGACACTGACAAAGCCGAAACCAGAACACTGAACAAGCCCCATGCACCTCCACACCCCTCTACTTATATATACCAACTCTGAGATCGCACAAACAGAAAAAAAGAAAACAATCACACACACACACATTCTACAGTCCCTCACACGCACACACACACCCACACACACACGCACACACACACGCACACACACACACACACACACACACACACACACACACACACACACACACACACACACACACACACACACACACACACACACACACACACACACACACACACACACACACACACACACACACACACACACACACACACACACCAGCACATCCAACACTTACATCTCAACGTACACCTCCCTAATCTAACCCACACGTACAAGTCAGACAAATGCTCACATACACTCATGTACCTGACATTCCGAACACCATCCCAAACAGACACTTCACATAATGTACCGGAAATGCATAAGCATGGATTTGAGATATTCAAATTCATTCTTATGCACTTTCGGCATTTTGAAGTTTTAGCTTTATTGTCTTGGAATGCTGAAATTTGAGATTTCAGCATTTTGAGATTATGAAGTGAAACCAGTAGTAGTTGCAATGGGTCCTGCTACTACACTGCTGGTGGGTCCTGTGGAGGTTGGCTGGCCTGCCAGATGTTATATAATCATATTGAACAGCATGCAGCATGCTACAAATATCTGGCAGGCTACTGAAAGGGAATGCTGCAGTGCAACCCAGACATCTAAACTAGAACTGGTACTTCAGCAGGCTGAAGACATGTTCTACCACATTTCAACATTGAGTGTTTGCAGTGTTATACTGCTCTTTGACTATGCCTTGTGAGTTCTGTATGGACATCATCAGTTAGGGCTCTGGGGAGTATCCTGCATCACCTGTAACACATTTCGAATTGTGCCACTGATGCTTGTGTACATGTTATGTATGTTACTGCAGATATGTAGGTGTGTCACTGTGTCTGACGTTACTAGTTAAGTGGCTCCACTGGAAGTCTATGTGCAGAAAGCAGCAGTGTAGGTGGCATGTATGTCATCTGTGGCAGTCACGGACACTAGCAGGGTGCTCTGCAGACATGTTAGTTCTTGTGTGTTGTACATTTCCTGGCAGATAGACCTTCCTCTTGATTTAATGCCATCCATGGACATGAGATGGGGTCTTTATTGCCACAGGGATACAATCTATGGCTCTCAGCACTTCAGGTTGCCAGATAGCATTGTAAAACCCATGAGCAGTTGTGTCCTGTCTCTTGGTGTATTGGGAAAGTAGATGTGCCTCTCCATATGTGGCAGAAATATACTGAAGAACATCTTAAGTAGTCTACAAGCTGACACCTACACTATATCCACTCTGTAGCCAGTTTGTCTCTGGAAGATCCCATAGCTAGAATTGTAAGAATTATACATACCTTGCAATCCATGGGTATAGGAAGGTCATGGATTGTACCCATTCCCGTCTGTGGGCTGAACATCCATGTGATTTGTCTAACCATACAAAAATGGTCTTGTATCTGTGTGTCAGTTGTTGGGAAGTAATCCTCTCTCATTAACACTTTCCATGTGGAGCATGCTGTGGCACTGCCAGCCAAGCTATCTGGAATTTTGTAAATAATCACATGTCATTTGTGAATATTAATATGATTTATATGCTTGTTGTACAAATGTAAGAGAACTATATGTTATGTGTATATTAAATTACCGGTGGAGAAGTATGTGTTAAACTGTATGTTATGTACTGAGCTTCTAGAATGTAACCACAGTGTACTCTACTGGAAAAGAACAGTCCTGGGCCAGTGCAGTGGGGTCACATATTACAAACTCTAAGAAAATAAGTGAATTGTTTTATGATTGTGTTTATCTCCCAGTTTCACCGAAGGAGACAGGATGTCTACATCTAGAGTTTTCTTCCATAGAGATGTTAAAAATTCTGTTGGCATCTGTTAGCCTGGGAACTGAAGGCAGGTGACAAATAATGATGTCATCCAGCTAACCCAGCAGTAATATGTATTATTAATTTAAGAATTATCTCAGAGAGTAAGTCTGTGCATTTTTTATTTTTCTTTGGACCTAGAAACATCCCACTAATCAGCACTTCTGCCTGCATCTTGCTAATAGTAAGTAACCAGGGCACAGTAATCTCTCTTAGATATAGATAGGAATATAGTAAAGATTAATTTAGATGTTTTCTGTATTTATGTGAGACTGTCCTGCAATGTTATTTTTAAATATCTCCTGTGGCTCTGAACTCTGTAGTCACTGTGTTGAGTTATTGAGTATTGTCTTGCTGTTTTATTACTTATTATTAAATATATTTAAACCTTTCAATTGTGGCTGGTATGTTTAGAGATATTTAAACTCTTAGAGTACTTGCATATGTAGTTGGTGACACTGTACAGGCCACTCTTAAAATAGCCTTGCAAGTCTTGGTCACACTTACCATTTGGATAATAGTAACATCACACAGTAGGATTGGTCACCCTTTGGGAAGAGTCTTATAGTAGCTGATAAAGAGATGGTTGGTGGCAGTAATAACTGCCTTTTAGTCTGGGCAGAAGGGGGCATAGCTAGTAAACCTGTGCCAGCCTTTCCCAGGAGTGTATGTATGTTTGTATATAAATCAAATCTCAAAGTGTGTATGTATCAGCTACTTGAGCAGGGACATGAAACACTGGTTGGACAGAGAGGGTGCTGGAGATTTTGGCTTGAACACTTGGCTGATATCTTATCCCTATAGCTGTGCCAGTGGGGATTCTTACTGGGGATTTGGAGAAAGAGGGAGAAACCAGCCTCAGACTGACTGTGATCTCTGTGTGCTCTTAAGGGAAATTGTACTTTACTGTGTGTGTACTTGTCATCCTCCCAATGTGTACGTCCCTCACTGGTGCTAGTGGTGAGGATTGAGGCTCCTTGATTACTGGGCCAGTGCAGGGGTATCACATATTAATTGTTTGGCAGTGGTGGGATAGCCATATCACATATTAATTGGTTGACTGCGATGGGATAGTCACATCAGATATTAATTGGATAATAGTGGTGAGATAGCCACATCACATATTAATTGGTTTGTAGTGGTGTGGATATTGGATTCCTGTAGCCTGTGTACAGTGATGACTGAAGGTATTTGTACTCTCAATCAGCAACACAGTGAACATTCAGAGTTCATATCACAATTGTTTTATTTATTTTTTTGTTAGCTTAGTTAGTCAGGGAGAGCAGGCAAGCATGTCAGAAGAGGAGTATAGCAAGCTGACAAGGCTGAGATGTGCAGGCTAAAGGACTGGTGCATGCCAACCTGACTAAAACAGACATGATTGCAGCTTTAGTCCCAGCTGCACCAGAGAATAGCAAACAGGAGGACAATCAGACTGGACATGGAGATGTACAACTCTCAGAATATGGACAGCTCAACCTTTCCACAGAGGACTTTAAAATCCGTCTGTAGTTAAAGAGACTTGAGTTGGAGGCCAAGCATTTGGAAAGAGAAGCAGCAGAGAGACTGAGACACCTGGAAACTGAGGACAAGGAGAGGCAGAGGCAGCATGAAAAGGAAATGATGACTCTTCACCAGAATAATGGCAGTGATGGGGAAGGAAGTAACCAAAACCCCAAAGCAACAGAGGTCAGTAAATTTCTTCCACAATTTACAGAGGGTGATAATTTTGATAGTTTCATTCATATGTTTGAGAGGGTATGTAAACAGTATAATGGTGAGCAAGGGTCTGGGTATGGTTCCTGACCCCCTTACTCCATGGTAAAGCTGTAACTGTTCTTTCCAAACAGTCTGATACTGACTGTTTAAATTATAATGTTCTAAAGAACCGTTTGCTAGAAATTTTTTTTAAGTTAACACCTGAAGCTTATAGGAAAAAGTTTTGTGAGCATAGACGCAAGACAGATGAAAGTGTGTGTGAATATGTTGCTGAACTAAGCACTTATTTACATAGGTGGGTGAGTGGATATCAGGTCGCCACTTTTTAAGGGCTATCAGACCTTTTGGTGAGGGAAGAAGCCCTTAGCACTTTGTCTGAGGACATGAGAATCTGGTTAGCTGACAGACAATGCAATACTGTAGATGAGTTGGGGAAGAAGGGAGACTTATACCTAGCAATCAGGGCATCACTGCACAGGAAAGGGACACCCAGTACTGCTCATGGGTCTAAGGGAACCCATGGTGGGCAGCCCAGTCTGCCCCAACAGAGGCCATCAGTAGCAGGGGAAGACATTAGTCCAGGTACACATACAGGACCAAGGATGAAATGTTTTAAATGTAACCAGTGGGGCCATGTAGCATATAGATGTCCATGGAGGCAAGGTGAGGAACAAAAGGTGGGAGAGCCAGTAAGTGGGAATGACAAAATGCCAACAGTAGGTTGTCTCGAGACAACATGGGAACCAAACTACCACCCTGCAAATGTCCTGATGGGGAATGATTTTGATAATGCAGTACAGTGTGTTCATGCAGATGCATGCAGTCAGGCTTGGAGACAAGCATGGTGGTCTGGTAGCCAGGGGGAGACTCAGACAGACTGCACACTTGCAGCCAGGACTGGTGAGGCAGTTACTTCAGGGAGAGAGCTACCTTGTAGCAGTGATACTGAAGGTGAGCCACAGCTACTTATGGCTACTGATGTTCCCTTGGACAGAGTGACTGCAAAGGCAGAGGTGAGTAGTAGTACCCAGGCTGACAGTGAGGCACTGCTGTCAGAGGGTACCAGACTACCTGTGGAAGGGGAGCTGGGAGGGGTTACAAATAGAGAGATAAGACAGGCTCAGCTCTCAGAACCTACATTACAAGGCCTGAGGGAGGTAGCTAGTAAGGCACCTGATTCTCAAGGGAAGGGGGAATCTGTATACTGTGACAAAGGGTTACTGTGTAGAGAATGGATCCCTGAGGAAGGGCTAGAGGGTGAGAGAATACAGCAGTTGGCTGTGCCCAGAGCCTACCATCTGGCACTTCTAGCCATAGCCCATGATATTCCCTTTGCAGGTCATATGGGCATAAAACATACAAAGAGACATATTATGCAGAACTTCTATTGGCCTGGTATTTCCAGGGATGTAACAGGGTACTGCAGGACTTGTGAGCAGTGATAAATGGTAGGCAAGGCAGGAGACAAGGTGAACGCTCCTTTGATGGCTTTGCCTGTGGCTGAGGAGCCATTTCAGAGGGTAGCTATGGATATTGTGGGACCTCTGAGTACCCCGAGTTCCACAGGAAAAAAACATATCCTAGTGGTAGTAGATTATGCTGAGATACCCTGAAGCAGTGGCTCTGTCCTCCATTGAGGCAGGCAATGTGGCAAATGCTTTGTTAGAGATTTTCAGCAGGGTAGGTTTCCCAAAGGAAATGCTGACTGACAGAGGTGCCAATTTCATGTCAGACCTGCTGGCTTGTCTGTGGAAGTACTGTGGGGTGAAGCACCTAAAGACCACCCCCTACCATCCCCAGACTAATGTTTTTGTTGAGAGGTTAAACTTTACACTCAAGACAATGCTATGGGCATTTGCAGACCAATTTAAGAGGGAATATGACAAGTATTTGCCACATTTCTTGTTTGCTTACAGAGAGGTTCCCCAGGAATCCACAGGTTTTCAACCTTTGAGTTGCTGCATGGGCATAGGGTGAGGGCACCTCTAGATCTGATTTGAGATAAGTGGGAGGGTGAGTGTGAATCTCACAAATAGTCTGTTGTAGCATATGTCCTAAACCTCAGGACAAGGCTCAGGGAACTTGTGGGCTTGGCCCAGGAGAACCTGGCAGAAGCCCAACAGCAGAAAAAGGTCTGGTATGACAGGAATGCTCAAGCTAGAGAGTATGCTGTAGGGCAGCAGGTAATGGTTCTCATTCCTGTCAGACACAACAAGCTGCAGGCAGCTAGGGAGGGACCCTGCAAGGTGGTAAGGAAGGTCAGTGTTGTTAACTACATGGCAGAACTGCTAGGCAAGAGGCAGGGGCACAAGTTGTACCATGTAAACATGATGAAACCTTACCATGATAGGGAGGCCCTTGTGCTGAGTATTTGCAGCAGATTGCAGGAGAAGTCTGAGGGGAATCTGGTGACTGATCTCCTCAGTGTGGCTAGGACTGACATCTCAGTAGAATGGGTAGCAATGTCTCAGCAGGTATCCCCTACCCAGGTTCAAGAAATCCAAGCAGTATTACAGGAGTTTGGGGACATGTTCACTGGGAAACCAGTGTGCACCCACCTGGTTCAGCACTATGTGGACACAGGACCCCAAAAGGCCTATTAAACATGCCCCTTATAGGGTACCTGAGAGAGTCAAACAGACTCTGAGGGAGGAGATGCTGAAAATGTTGGAACTAGTGGTAATTCAGGAGTCCAGCAGTCCCTGGGCCTCCCCAGTGTTGCTGGTACCAAAGAAAGATGGCAGCAACAGGTTCTGTGTGGACTACAGGAAATTAAATAGTCACACAGAGTCAGATGCTTACCCCATGCCTAGGACAGATGAAGCCCTAGAGCAGCTGGGATCGGCTAAGTATTTTACCACCCTTGATCTTACCAAGGGTTACTGGCAGGTGCCCTTGACTCCCAGTGCTAGAGAGAGAGAGGTCAGTCTTTGTGACTCCTTTTGGCTTGTATGAGTTCACAAAGATGCCTTTTGGGATGAAAAATGCCCCAGCGACTTTCCAGAGGCTGGTAGATCATATCCTAACCAGAGCAGGAGATTTTGCCCTTGCTTCCCTAGATGATATTGTCATCTACAGCCATTCCTTGCAAGAGCACCTTCAGCATGTCAAAGAGGTGCTGGGCAGACAACAGAGGACAGGGTTGACCATTAAGCCTAGCAAATGTCAGGTGGGTATAGCAGAGGTCTCTTACCTGGGGCATAGAGTGGGGAGTCATAAGATCAGGCCAGAACCTGCCAAAGTGGAAGCCATTCAGGCATGGCCTGCCCCTGTTACCAAAAAGCAGGTGAGGGCATTTTTAGGGACAGCAGAATACTACAGAAAGTTCATCCCCAGTTATAGTACCATAGCTGCTCCCCTCATAGATCTGATAAGGTAAAACAGGCCAGATAAGCTAGTGTGGACCACAGCTTGTGAGCAGGCACTCCAGAAGCTTAAAGGAACTTTGGGAGGACCCCCTGCATTAGCCAGTCCAGATTATAGCAAAGAATTTGTTGTGCAGGTGGATACTTCAAACCATGGGGTGTGGGCTGTACTTAGCCAGGTTTCTTCAGAGGGAGAAGAGCACCCAGTGGTTTATCTCAGTCATAGGCTCCAACCCACGGAGGAATGCTATGCAGCTGTAGAAAAGGAATGCCTAGCCATAGTGTGGGCACTGCAGAAACTTCAGCCTTATCTGTATGAAAAGAAATTAATTGTAGTTACAGACCACAATCCCTTAACATGGCTACATTGAGCCAGCTTGCAAAATGCCAAGTTACTAAGGTGGAGACTAAGGTTGCAAGCATATGATATGATGGTGCAGCACCGCAGTGGGGTTAGCAGTGCCAATGCAGATGGGCTCCGAAGACAGGCAATGGGGTAAAGTATTCCCAGCTAGGCTCAACCCTCTCAAGCAATGTTTCTCAAGGGTCACTTGAAAAACTAGCTTGAGTTTTCAGGGGGGTAGAATTGTGAGGCTGCCAGCCCAGCTATCTGGAATTTTGTAAATAATCATATGTCATTTGTGAATATTAATATGCTCCATAGGCTTGTCTTACAAATGTAAGAGAACTATATGTTATGTGTACATTAAACCACTGGTGCAGAAGCATGTGTTGAACTGTATGTCATATACTGAGCTTCAAAAATGCAACCACAGTGTACCCTACTAGAAAAGAACAAAGTTAAATTGCAAACGCTAAGAAAATAAGTGAATTGTTTTACGATTGTGCTTATCTCTCAGTTTCACTGAAGGAAGCAGGATGTCTACACCTAGAGGTTTCTTTCTATTGTCTTGAAACATAAATAATTACTAGGTTTCAAATATAAAAGTGTTAATTTTTTACGATTTACAGTTCTAGGCAAACTCCTGAGAGATATGTACTTCTCCCACAGAGATGTTAAAAATTCTGTTGGTATCTGTTAGCCTGGGAACTGAAGGCAGGTGACATATAGTGATGTCATCCAGCTAACCCAGCAGTAATGTGTATTATTAATTGAAGAACTATCTCAGAGAGCGAGTCTATGCATTTTCTATTTGTCTTTGGACCTAGAAACATCTCACACATAAGCACTTCTGTCTGCGTCTTGCTAATAGTAAGTAACCAGGGTAGAGTAATCTCTCTTAGATATAGATAGGAATATAGTAAAGATTAATTTAGATGTTTTCTGTATTTATGTGAGACTGTCCTGCAATGTTGTTTTAAAATATTTCCTGTGATTCTGAACTTTGTAGTCACTGTGTTGAGTTATTGAGTATTGTCTTGTTCTTTTATTATTTATTATTAAATATATTTAAACCTTTGAATTGTGGCTGGTTTGTTTAGACATATTTAAGCTCTTAGAGTACTTGCATATGTATTTGGTGGCACTGTACAGGCCACTCTTAAATAGCCTTGCAAGTCTTGGTCACACTTACAATTTGGATAATAGTAACATCACACAGTAAGATTGGTCACCCTTTGGGAAGTGCCTTATCGTAGCTGATAAAGAGCTGGTTGGTGGCAGTAATAACTAACTTTTAGTCTGGGTAGAAGGGGGCATAGCTAGTAAACCTGTGCCAGCCTTTCCCAGGAGTGTGTGTGTGTGTGTGTGTGTGTGTGTGTGTGTGTGTGTGTGTGTGTGTGTGTGTGTGTGTGTGTGTGCGTGTGTTTGTATATAAATCAAATCTCAAAGTGTGTGTGTGTGTGTGTGTGTGTGTGTGTGTGTGTGTGTGTGTGTATGTGTCAGCTACTTGGGCACGGATACAAAGCACTGGTTGGACAGAGAGGGTGCTGGAAGTTTTGGCTTGACCACTTGGCTGAGATCTTAACCCTATAGCTGTGCCAGTGGGAAGTCTTATTGGAGATCTGGAGAAAGAGGGAGAAACCAGCCCCAGAGTGACTGTGATCTCTGTGTGCTCTTAAGGGAAATTGTACTTTACTGTGTGTGTACTTGTCATTCTTCCAATGTGTACATCTCTCATTGGTGCTAATGGTGAAGATTGAGGCTCCTTGGTTACTTGGCCAGTGCAGAGCCATCACACATGCAGTCATATCATGCACCTGAGAAACTGACGGTTAAGATTATGCTGCTGTAAAAAAGCCACTGTTGCTTCTAACATATCTGATTTTGCAATACTACAACTTTTGGTGGGTTCTTTACCCTTATAGTCAGATGCAACTGCCTGTGTCATTTAGCACATGATGACTATAAATTACAACTTTCTTCCTCCTATTGTTATTTGCACATCATTATGCACACATTAGACTGCAGTTCTTTGTTTGCATATCATTAGAAAGTAATTTGCATATTCCTTATTCTCTGTCTTTTGGATTATTGCTTCATAGTCTTATGTCATTTTCAGCATAAGAACATACTGCAAACTTCATTAATTGATTCCGAATATCAACCCTCCTCCAACAAAGGTATAAAATTGTCAGGATATGCAAGAAGGAACTAACATTAGAACCATAGCTAGAGCCTAAATGAGTAAGGAAAAAAATCTCCTCTCAAAGCTGAACAGAAAAATAAGAGGCTTCTCCTTTCCTGCAACTGTAGGAAACTGATTGCTAAAACTCTAGCAAACTTGCAACAGTTACTACCAAATACTTACTTTACAGTAAGAGCTTCAGCACTTCAACCAAGGTGTAAATGCCACATCAGTATTCTTTTACCAAAGCTGATACTGAGCTCCTACACTAGCACCTACTAATCATGCCCCTTGACGACTGCACTTTTTGCCCTGCCATAGTTACTCTTGTAGACCAATGTGGAAAATGATAGGTATCTATGTATGCTTACCCGCACACTCTCTCTCTCTCTCTCTCTATATATATATATATATATATATATATATATATATATATATACATACACACACACACACACACACACACACACACACACACACACACACACACACACACACACACACACACAGACACACACACACACACACACACACACACACACACACACACACACACACACACACACACACACACACACACACACACACACACACACACACACACACACACACACACATACACACACTAATCCAAGCACCCTTTTTGGTTATGACCTGAGGCAAGAAGTAACTACACATTATACATCAAAGTAACAGCTGGAGTTACATGCATTATGTTTGGGCATTTAAACTTTGTAGTACATTATTTTCCTGTATGTATTGTATAGGTTCATAGGTTCATAGGTAGGTACTAGGCTATTGGCGCTAGGGCCTATATAAGCCTAGCCAAATGGTATCCTGGCTTTTGCTACCCAAGAAAATGATTTTCCTGTGCCCTTGTCAAGCAGAGCCACAGAAGTGATCCCTGAGGTGAATTTTCTATCTCCCATCCAATCATCAAGATTTTTCTTGAAGAGTGCTAATGAGGAGCTTTGTTTGATATAGATAGGTAGTTTGTTCCAGAGTATGGGAAGTCTCTGGAGCAGGAATATTTTCATTTATCTGTGCGGGTTAAGTGCTTTGGTTACACTGTAAACTGATACATAATCTGTACAATTATGTATAAAAGAAATGTTTACATTTAGTAATTTTTGTGGGCTCAATAAATAAACAATATATAACATATGTATATGTAACTATGTCATTAAAAAAACTATAGTGGTTAGAACTATCCCAACACCTAACATATACACAGCTTTTCACTACATATAACATTATCCAGTATCCATCTGCTTGTCTTGCACTAAATATCGTTCTACACAATTACATTCCCATGTAATCGTTATGATCCAATAACCAAAAACTCCTCCATTCCCATAAACCTATAAAATCTGCTGGGCATGGCTTATTCTCGTACTATGTTGCTAAGGCCTAGAACTCCTTACCTCTTTCGATGAAGTCAATACCCTCCCTATAGACCTTTAAAACCATTCTGAAAGAGTTCCTAGCTAAAAATCTGTCTCTGTTCTTGCTCAACCCCAGGATAAACTGTATCCCTAAATATGAACAAGTACCTATTCATACCTTACACCTTCTTAGTCTCTCTTCTCCACTCACTTCCTTATTTCAATCAGTTTCTCTCCTCTAACTCTCTATCTAAATATGCTATACCCCTGTTTTCTTCTTTTACTTCATACTGCAAATTCCTATTTGTATTATACTAACTTACCTATAATTTGTCAAAACTAGCGAAAATGTCTCTAAACATTATATTAGTGTTATATATAAGCTGTACCTATTCTTAACCAATATTTTCACATTATGCCCAGTTTGGTACAGTTGGCCAAACTGTAGAATTGTTTATTGTTTTTTATTGTATTAGTTTGAAGATTTAAAAATTATCATTCTTAAAATGTTTTTTAATACTTTAGAGATTTTCTCCCTGTCCCTCCCTTAAAAATGGGCAACTACCCATTTGAACTTTCCTGGTAATCAAATGTCAATAAATAAATAAATACATTGCTTAAGAATATTGCTGTTTAATTAAAGTTGGTAGCATAAAATCTGTATAATATAACCTTCACTTTCAAAGCAGTGATACTGTTAGCTATATATCATTAACCTTCTTTCTGAAAGTAGTATCTATGGTAGGATATTTTTTGGAAGGTGGAAGGTCAGCAGATGATCTATAACCTTTATTTATTTATTTGTAAACTGGGAAAACCCACTATGTATAAATACCTCTTTTTAGGGGTAGCCTAGAAGCATTGCCTGGTTAAATGACATGCTCAGAGTCACGCAGCACGTGCAAATGGAAACAGAAAGAATCAATCCCAGGACAGTAGGTTGAAGTTCATTAGCAGCTGGTAGCTGTAATAATTTGCTCTAAATTGCCAGACATTTGTAATGGAATGGAGATCAAGCAAGTCCCTCATCTGGAGTATTATCTTCATTTCATTCATAGACCTGTGTTATCCTAATCAGGTTTGAAGGGAATCAGTGCTTATCACAAGGAGCAACAGGTATAAGGCAGAGAAACATTCCCAGAATCAGTCTGTCACAGAACACACACACGCACACACACAGACACACACACACACACACACACACACACACACACACACACACACACACACACACACACACACACGCACCGTACCTCTTAACTTGGAAATGTCAAAAATCTGGACAAGGGCCATGAAAAATGGGTACAAATCTGTACGCTGATGAACATAAAATTTGCATACATGATTATGTAACCCCACCTACTCCAATGGGATTGTGGGATACCAACTTTCAAATGCAAACTGAAGAACAGGCAACAAAAATATGCCACCAGACTCCCCCTGCAGCCATCTACCATATTATTCATATTATCAGTCCCAACATCTTTAACAAATGTGTGTGTGTGTGTGTGTGTGTGTGTGTGTGTGTGTGTGTGTGTGTGTGTGTGTGTGTGTGTGCGCGTGTGTGTGTGTGTGAGTGTGACTAACAGGTGGTATAACAAACTAAGAGTTAGAGAAGGAATTGCTAAATTATTTTAAGACCTAGGGGGCTTCAGAAAGAAAACAAAGCACCAAGCAAAACAAAAATAAGAAAACAGAATTAAAAAAGGTGTATCCCTTTCTTCCAGCTTGCCCTGCTCATATATGAAAAAAAAAAACATGCAATCCAACGTTCTTGACAGTTAAGACAGCTTAGAAGTTGTGACTTCTTGGGTGCATGGAAATATTTGTGAGCAAGATCCAAAGGTTTTCAGCACCAGTCTAAACTTGAAAATTATAGATGGGAATGATATTTGGCAAGACCAGTTATTCATAAAAAGATGCAAAATAATTAATTTTAATAAGGGTTCAGCACAATATTAGGGTTTAGGAAGGCATATTTTTTATCTTTCAAATATTCAGAAGAGTAAAAAATGAAACAATGGAGTCAGCTGCTTCACTTCACTCACCAGATGAGAATTATATCTGTATTCATTACCTATGATTTCCCAAGACACCATTCTCATTTTTCAGTTAGGAAATTCAATTGAAAATTGCAGCACATCCTTTGAAGGACTTCAGCAAACATTCAGAGCAGAGGTAATAGATGTGAATGTTTTAACCATCAAGCTGAGCAAACATTGTGTTGATGCAGCTCGAAGGTAAATCCTTTATATGGCACATTGTATCTTGCCACTCCAATTCCCTACAGCATGAAGGTTTAAAAGGCAAACGCACTCTCTAAGCCAATCAGATAGCTCATAAATTGTCACAGTAACAGGGAGTACATATTCCACATTTTCTCAATCTGTTTTGCCACACAGGAACACTAGTGCAAACCTGGTATGAAACAAAACTATCTGCCTAGCCTTCTGGAATAAAGCATACATTGACAGCTCTGTACTTCATAAATTATTCTGTTTTACACACACTGCAGCTCATCAATTTGAAATGTTTTAAGTTATGTAGCACAAACACACTAATAATTTCACTAAATTGCTACTTCTATTTCTGCTTCAGCTTTTTAATTAAGAATTAAAATGTAGGAGTCAAACAGTTTGTGTCATTAAGCAGCCTGCATCTCCATAAAGTCAAATGTTAAAAACCTGTACGGAAGCAGCAGCAGCACCACACACACACACACACACACACACACACACACACACACACACACACACACACACACACACACGCACGCACACACACACACACACACACACACACACACACACACACACACACACACACACACACACACACACACACACACACACACACTGTTTCAGCTTACTTGATAAATAAATGCTTTGAGCTATCCGTTCCCATTCCCAGACTTCTAAATAATCCAGTAGCGAGCAGCAAGCCCGAGCCATCCATTCCCAGCCTTCTAAATAAATCCTTGCCATAAATAGCGAGCAGCAAAACATCCGTGCGAGCCATTCCCAGCCTTCTAAATATATCCTTGCCATAAATAGCGAGTAGCAAAACATCCGGTCTCACCTTCAGGCGAGCCCATTCGAGCCTTCTAAATAAATCCTTTTCGGCTGGTTTGTTCCCGCTCACAAAGCATTTAAACCAGCCGGAAATCCGGAAATATCTGCTCTGTGAGCTGAATTTGGACAGGCTGGTAGCCCTGATAAGCTGACATCATTGCACACGTGATTACATCAGCTAAAGCGCAAAAAATTAAAATAAAGCGAAAAAAATATAAAATATCAAGAAAAAAATCGGAAATAAAGGGATGCCACTCGGGAATCGTGACACCCCTTTATTTGGACAAAAAACTTGGTAAAAAAGGAGTAATTCGGGACAGTTGGGAGGTATCACACACACACACACACACACACACACACACACACACACACACACACACACACACACACACACACACACACACACACACCAATGACCACATGAACCAATTGGCAATTCACTTATCTGGATTGCTTTGTGATGTGGAAGGAAACCCATACAGACAAAGGGGTGGCAGACAGATTTCACACATAAATTAACCTAGCCTGGAACCAAACTGTGGAGCCAAGTGATGTGAGGCAGCAATGGCTAAGACTGCACCATTGTGTTAACCTGGTATGTCTTACAGAATAAAGGAAATCAGCTTGAAGGATGTTAAGTCAAATGTTAAAAACCTGTACGGAAGCAGCAGCAGCACCACACACACACACACACACACACACACACACACACACACACACACACACACACACACACACAACACACACACCATTTCAGATTACTTGATAAATAAATCCTTTGAGCCATCCGTTCCCATTCCCAGACTTCTAAATAAATCCAGTAGCGAGCAGCAAGCCCGAGCCATCCATTCCCAGCCTTCTAAATAAATCCTTGCCATAAATAGTGAGCAGCAAAACATCCGTGCGAGCCATTCCCAGCCTTCTAAATATATCCTTGCCATAAATAGCGAGTAGCAAAACATCCGGTCTCACCTTCAGGCGAGCCCATTCGAGCCTTCTAAATAAATCCTTTTTGGCTGGTTTGTTCCCGCTCACAAAGCATTTGAACCAGCCGGAAATCCGGAAATATGTGCTCTGTGAGCTGAATTTGGACAGACTGGTAGCCCTGATAAGCTGATGTCATTGCACGCGTGATGACATCAGCTAAAGCGCAAAAAATTAAAATAAAGCACAAAAAATAAAAAATATCAAGAAAAAATCAGAAATAAAGGGGTGCCACTCGGGAATCGTGACACCCCTTTATTTAGACAAAAAAACTCGGTAAAAAAGGAGTAATTCGGGACAGTTGGGATGTATCACACACACACACACACACACACACACACACACACACACACACACACACACACACACACACACACACCACCAATGACCACATGAACCAATTGGCAATATCTGGATTGCTTTGTGATGTGGAAGGAAACCCATACAGACAAAGGAGTGGCAGACAGATTTCACACATAAATTAACCTAGCCTGGAACCAAACTGTGGAGCCAAGTGATGTGAGGCAGCAATGGCTAACACTGCACCATTGTGTTAACCTGGTATGTCTTAAAGAATAAAGGAAATCAGCTTGAAGGAGTGGGTACAAAGAAAGCCAATAGGCTGGTACTGGGACTAGAAGAACTACAACAACATGAAGACACAGATTTCATATTTCTGCAGAAGTGAAGGGAAAATGAGGAACAATTTGGATGTATTACAGACAATTTTAGTAAGGGTTAATTTGTAAATTGGTGGCAGGTGATGAAAGAGGAGGCAAATCTTGCAAATGAAGGAGATGAAGCACTGAGACAAGAGGGAAATAATATTAACTGAGAAGGTGGTGAATAAGTGGAGACAGATGGCAAATAGACGATTAACAGTTCTAAAACTGCACCATTCAAGCAATGTAAACAATCTAGAATGTGGACATAAATATGATAATCAATACTAAATGTATGCATTTAATCAAAAACAAAATGAGCATCTAGTGCTTACAAATACTGCAATGTTCTTATTTACAAAGACAGTCTTACGTGCCCTTACCCAGCACTTACCATACCACTCTAGATCATGCCACTCAACCTCTTAGAGATAGAATTTTGAATAAAGCCAAAGTAATGGGAGAGGGGCAAAAGCCCGAACTCAGGGACAGATTTTAAATATTGCTCTTATAAACTTAAAAAGTTGCCAGAATAACTGATTTTACATTAGCATGCAGGATACAAATCTGAAACTCAGATGTCTGTCATTATTTAGTGACTTTGATTCTCATGGATTTGCCAAAAAAACACACATTTTATGAAGAGCAGACCAAAAACATTAGTTAAAAATCTAGACATTCTGCAAAGTTCTGAACAGTTGAGAAGTATGCATTAGACGCGTATGACACTGCACTATGATGTTAGTTATAGAGTCTTGCATTTCTTTATGTAGCTTTTATGTCAATCCCATAAGAGGTTTACAAACATTGCAGTACTCTTATTTATAAAGATGCCCTTACAAGACCTAACATATTGCATGAGATGACATAAATAAGTGCTGAGTGAGGGCAGAAGATCTATTTTTTTTAACTAAGTTTGTGGCATGTCTCAGGCACCGATTTACTGTATTTATCAGTTCTGATTATTACACTACAGTCAATTTATCTCATATTTGCACCACATTGGTAGGATACAAAAGAGCCACATCACATCTGTGGCTAAGATGTGTCAGGACTACAGTCATTAAGTGTGACTGCTCAACAGCAGTCGACAGGTCCAAAGGCCCAGTCCCAGCTGGCTAGCCTGTTAGTCTCAGTTATCAAGTTTGATCTCTCTGGTTTAAAGTAGTTCTTAGGCCTGAAAGAATTTCTGAAGTCACCTGAATTATTTTGACCACAACAGTTATGCATGATGCCTGTAACATTTCTTTACTTTGGTCCTCCCACTGTCACCATTTCTGATTCCCACAGCAGAGTCTTCATACACAAAAATAAGTAAGCGAATGAAAGTGCCATTTTTGTTCAATGCAAAAACAAGATCAGAGAGATGAACAAATATATTTTGTACTAATAATGTTACCATCAAACATACCAAAAGTGCTTAATCCTGCATAATCTTTCAGACTTTATGACTCTATGTTCAAAGCCTTTTTTTCTACTTTTTGTTTTATTTATTTTATTTAACTCAGTAAATTAACTGGTCCAGTGTGAGCCATTTTCAGCTGCAACTAGGTGAAAAAAGGCAATGGTAAATATAATATATATTAGTATACACACTCCTGCACACACACACACACACACACACACACACACACACACACACACACGTCTGTGTGTGTGTGTGTGTGTGCACATGTATGTGTGTGTTGTACATACACAGAGAGAGATGTTTGCAGTAGCCATTTCAAACAGTATATTTTTGTAAGGCTGGGAAAGTAGGGCAGCTGGTAATAAAGCCATAAGGGATATGAGAAGGGAATGCAAAACTTCACACAGGCAGTTTCCTGAGGTCTAGATTGAAACTCACATTCTAGGATTATGAGACCAATGTTTTAATGACTGATTCGCCCAGAGAGATACCTTACTAAGTGGATACAAGGCACAAACAACATGACTCAAAGCCCTGTCACTATACTCGGTATTCTACAGACTGCTAAGAGGTGACCTGTATCTGGCATATAAGGCATCCCCCATCCCAGTACTTATAGATTTACTGCACATCAGGAAGTAAAATGTTATCAGAAATACGTAGTCTAGGGATAAAAACCTCTTCTGCAACATCAACAGAATGGTTTGGAAAGCCTGGTTTATCTCACAGAGGATACCACTTCTCTGGAACAAATTCCCCATCCATATAAAACAAAATGCATTCCTAGCCATATTCAACTGCAACTAGGATCAATGAATGGGAAACAGAAAACGTACCCCCAGGAGCGGCCTTAGGTCAACTGGTGCCCTAGGTGAAAGGACTTCACGGTGCCCCCACTACACCACCTGGTACCCCTATCCTGGTCTACCTACCCCAAATAAATACTGGAAAAGCACCGCTGTTAGAGTCGCACCTTAGGTGGCCGCCTAGTTGGTCTATGCCTAAGGCCGGCTATGCTTATCCCAGAACTGCCACCCTTGTAATGTAATGGACAGAGACAGCTCCTAAACTGTTTATATCATGAATGGGTTCCCTCAAATGATCTATGGTATGATCCCTGATCACTAGGGGTAATATATAACTATTGACCATAGGATGGGTTAAGGTCAGTCTAACACAATAAGGTAAACTGGCTAGGCTTAAAATAGCCTGTAAAGGCAGCTAGCCTCTCACTTTCATATAACCCTATGAACCTACTCATACCTCTTCCTCACTCATACATGCAGTTATCAGCTCTGACTGTTCAGCTTCATCTGGTTTAGCTAACATACAACAGTCACTGTTTCCATTTTCCTCATCACAATCAACACATCTGATCTGATTACTGCAGTATACATTTTAAGTTGAATTCCAGACAAGAGGAAGGCTCTCTGCCTAATAGGAGCTGTACATTCTGAATGACACACACTTATTACTCATGAAGCACTGCACATTTGTCATTTATGACTGACATGCCATGAACAAATGCGACTGACATACTATAAACAAGTCTGATTTCTCCACCACAGTCCTGTGGTCTGACTACATGAGTACAGCTATACATTCTGATAGAAACACAGCCATACAGTCTGCCTGCTTATGTGGCCTAACTGTACTGCTGTAGCATTAAGGTCAGGCAGGGATTGTACATTATATAATGGGATGGTGGAAGGAAGCAATGCATTTACCCAGATGGATCATTAAGGTTCATCTAATATACAAGGACAGCTTCCACTCACCATTTCCAACTCTCCAATGCTTTCTTGAAGATCCCTTAGATTCACAACTCACCTCCCACAAAGGCAGTATGTAACAAAAGGTCCACAAATCTCTTGGTGAAAAAGTTTCTCATCCTTGTTAAAGTGAAATCCCCCCAGCCATGTCTGACTGTGTCTTCTCCCTACATGTCTTTGTGTCTTAGTTCCGCCCTTTTATTTTTCTCACATAGCAACTTATAGTAACAATTCCAAGATGCTGTTTTTCTTCTTCTTTCCCTGCAGTTGTTGAATATCATTATCACCATCACCTGGATGCTTTCCAGCTATTTCACATATTTATTTTTCTTGCAGAATCTCCACAACTACACACACTTCCAGGTGTGGTTTTGCAAGCAAGCAAGACATTGTGAGTATAGCCTCCCTGTCCCTAAACTTAATGTTTTGCTAAATAAAGCCAAACATATCAATGGCTGTTGCTTTTGTTCCACTCTGATTGTGTCTCATGGTCCAGACCTGGAGTAATGATTGGTTCCATATCCAGGTAAGCAATCACTTCTTTTACTTTGCCATGTTCTGTCAATAATACAAAACCATGCACGTATTTGTGCTGAACCTTAGCTGTCACCTTTCTGCCCATATGTAGAGGATATTTAGGTAGCATTTTAGACTTTTTCCCTATTCAAGACTGCGCTCCTGATTTTTGTACCATCTGCTAATAAGTCCAATTACTAGTCAGCCCCAACAATGTTTCAGAGACCAGTATGCTTATTCATTCTCTTTTAATAATGAAGGAATTTCATCCTAACCTCATGTTTGCTGTTAGGTATTACTGTCATAGCTAAGGCCATTTCTGAAGCACCAGAGGTATAGTATCTGACTGAAAAAACTAGAGTCACGAGAATTAACTATCAAAACATGCAGTGGATATGTGGATTTGTTTGTTTTTCAATTGAATTGTACAGGTTATAGCTCACATTAAAGGTGGAGAAATGTTTTGAAAAAATTTATTGTGGTCTCATTTTTTTATAGCACAAAAAACTGGCATTTTAACAGGGGTGTGTAAACTTTTTATATCCACTGTAGTCATAATATAGCAGTTGCTCCACCATCATTAAAAGATCTCTTTATCAAACCAGGCTGATATGTGCAGAGACACACATTTATAATTATTTGAAAAATGTATTTTCATTGACTGAAGTTCTGAAAAGTATGCATAGGATTTTTAAGTGTAATTTCTAGTTATTACCATTATAATATTTTAGTACATCTGTGTGTAAGCAAAATTAAACCAGATTCAGAGTAAGCACACTTAAGTAAAGTATACAGGTAGTTATATAAGTCATAACTATATGAAGAATCTAAGATGGTGGATTACTGTTCTGGCCTAAAATACCAAATGCTAGGACATTTTATATATTTTTAGTTCTCAAACAGTTTAGGCTCTGGAATTTTATGGGGCTTTTCCCTGAAAATGGAAAATCAGTATTTTTGGTGAAACAAATCTGATTACCTTGCCATTTAGATAGAATAAATATATCTGAACTATAATATAAACATGATCTGACTTAAAAATATGATTTCATATTTAACAATCACTATTTCAGACTCCTCTATCCTAATCGTTTATACTTTTTTTAACCAGCTCAGATATGGGATTTCACTTTTATAGCATAACCACTAAGTCTATGTCCTCTACAGAGAACACAGGACACCCCCTTACACACACACACACGCACACGCACACGCACACACACACACACACACACACACACACACACACACACACAATGCATTTAAATTAAATAAACTGCACAACTCTTAACATAGACTGATTCCTGGAACTGTGTATGCATTCTGTATGCAGCATATTGTGTCTTTATCAATTAAAGACTTGAATGAAAAATACATTAGATGGACATAAGAGATAGCACAGGACTGGGAAACTCATGCAAATTCATGGGTGAAGCAAAGTCCATTTATCACAGGAATACTGGGAGGGGCCTCATCAGCTGAGAATTTTCAACCAGCTGCTGAGAATTTATGCAGTGCTACACAGAATAGCCACTGGGTGGCACATGTCATCACTTACACAGTACTTGTACAGCTTGTTGCTTTGCATATGACATCCTGTTTGCATAAGCACTCCTTGTCCTGTATCTAGGTAGTAACTGCATTGTCTTCCCAACACATAGCCAACGGCTGTGCTAAGTTTGCATCACAAAGTGAACTATGACAGTTACTTTCCTTCTGTATGTCACCACATCACCAGGGAACATCATTCTTCTGCCATTTTAAGCAAATGTGTTTGTTGAAATTGTCACTGTAAGTAGAGCAAAAGTTAGCCATAAATTATAGAAGGAAAAGCATCCTGGTCCCATGACTTTGGCAATCTATGCAGCTGTTATAGCCTGAAGATTTTTTCTGACTTAAGAATAACATTAAACAAGAACTTAATTCTGTAATTTTAGTATTGTAATGCATGGCAAGTATTGCTAGAGCAGGTAGACAGAGGCATGAAACCAAACTGAGGGCACCAAGATTAACCAAGCAGTGTAACTGCTAACTAGATTATGTTACTGAATACAACAATTTATTTGTTCATTGATTTAAGTGATTTCCCAGTAATGATTTTAAACAATGATGCTTCTGCTATAGTGTACATAGTACAACACAAAAATAAAAGTAGATCAGATCTACAAATATAAAAATGAAAGTAAGTGGCCATGAAATATTCCCAGTGAGTCAATATGAAGTGTTTAGACAGCAAATTCTGTAATATGCAGTATCATAACATATTTCAAATGTGTAAAGCATTCAGAATTCTTTACTTATTTGAAGTTGTTGCTGTTAACGTCTTTTTAGTATTGGCACTTGATTATCTGCTTGTATTTTTATAATTAATACATAATACATGTTTAGGTTATTACTAGGTGGTAGAATATCAGTCTTGCTGTAGGTCTCACAATTCTGGACACTGAATAAAACATTTATCTGTAGAAAAATGAGTATTTTCAGCTCTCTTTAAAAGGAAAATGCACCATTATATATCAATTGCGATTATTTCCAAGTCAGCAAGTTTTGTGACAAAAATTAAAGTGGGAGAACATGGCAAACTTCCAGAAATTGCCATGTGATAGACAGTTATAAGTTTTTCATTTAAAAACATGAGAGTCTATTAGCCAAAAAAAAAAAGCACGGCATAAATGTTTGTTTATGTAAAAGGTTAACTGGCTAGGCCACAAAAGCCATTTTCTAACATTGACCCATTGCACAAAAGATTAAGTTTAACACACTTTAAAATAAGCACCAGATTTCATGATTAATTTAACAAATCAAATGTAAAACAAACAAAAAAAGGAGGCAAGAGAGGATTATGTATATAGCTATAAAACATCACTGCATAAATTTGCTACAAGTCCTAGAGTTGTACCTTATCTACTTTCAGGAGTTGTTTGGCTTAGTGATTTGTATAGTATGTAATCTTTTTTTAGTAAATGAATTATGAGTTAAACCCTGAGGATTAAATATAATATTTTCTCATGCTGATTACAGTATTTCAAGACTTATTTTTTGTTATGACACCATCTCTTATGTTATTCAGGGAAATAAGTTCCTCCGTTAATGCATCCATATTCTAAACTGATTATGCTGGTAAGAGTCATGGTGTTAGAAAGCTGAGCAGCTCGCACATTTTCCTATCCTCAGAAGCACTCTGACTCCCCTGGGAGATATGGTCTCTCCAGCATGTCTTTGGCCTGGCCCATGGCATCCTATTAGTGGGCAATACCTGATACACCATCACTAGCTGCCAAACCACCTGATCTGGGTCTTCTCAGTCCTGATATCAGTGGCCCTACTTCAAGATCCTCCTCAACTGCTGAATTTATCATACTGTCACAGAGAGTTAGCACAGTAAACCTGTGAAAGAACTGCATTTTTGCCACTTGTATCCATGACTTCTTCCTTTCAGTCACTGCCCAAAGTCTATCATTGTAGGTGAGGATGGAAACAGAGAGTGGCTGCTAAGATGACAGCTTTGCCATAGGGCTCATCTTCCACTGCATCACCGCAGTCTGGCACCTACAATATCTTCACAGCTGTAACATTTGTTGGTCAGTCTTCTGATCCCCTGTACCCTCACTCCTGAACAGGGCTCCAACATATTTAAACTCCCCCAGTTGAAGTATCTGCTCACTCCTCACCTGAAGAGAGCAGTCTATTCTTTTTCTGGGATGAATTATCACCTCAAATTTAAAAGTGCTGATTCTCATTCTAGGTCCTTCACACTTAGCAGCAAATCTATGCTGTGTATGATGGAGATCAGAGCCCATGCTGCTACTGCAGTCCCTTCCACAGGATAGTGCACTGTTGTCAATGATCTGCTTTTTCCAGAACCATAGAACACATGCAGGCAGGATTGGCAGACTTCCATGACCTTTCCAAAAACCATGCAAGAGCAAACAGTTGCTCATGGCAAGGACAAAATTCATATTACTCATTCTATATTATACATATAATGCCTTAACTCAGTTAGCTCTATACATATATATATATATATATATATATATATATATATATATATATATATATATATATATATTTATGGATTCACTTCATAATCTCGAAATAATGAAATATTGAATTTCAATATCTGGAGACCATGAAGATGAAAATCCAAATAACCGAAACCACAAAACCGCAAAACCCAAACTCCCAAAACCACAAAACTGCGAAAAGATACAGCACACACTACACAACACATACAAACACAAACACACACACCTCCCGACACTGTAAAATAAGCAATACAACACACACACACACATACACACACACACACACACACACACACACACACACACACACACCTACCCTTACTATATCCACGGGGGCAAACCCCCCTGCACTCCCCGACTAATATATACTAATTCCAAGGTCGCACTACACTCCATAACACAGACAACCCAGCATCACACATTCCACACACCCCTTGCACAAGCACACATCACAGACATACAAACACCACTACTCCCAACACTAACACACTCACACTCTGACCTACCTACCCTAACCCACACATAATACATCCCAACACACTCATAAACACACAATCCCTCCCCAAAACCCTAAAATAAACACCACTCACCTAACACGCTATCCGTACCGCGGGTTCGACATTGTCGAATTCGACATTTCCGGGTTCACGATTTCCGCCCATTCGACTTTATAGGCTTGAGATTCTGAAATTCAATATTTCAGGATTTCGAGCTTATAAAGTGTTTATATATATATATATATATATATATATATATATATATATATATATATATATATATATATATATAGCTCAAATTACTGAAAACTCATTTCACCGAATCTCATTTCACTAAAGTAAAGTACTGGCACTGTGTAGAGTACTGTAAGGCAAGTAAAAGGTATATGCCCTTTTCCCCACTGTAGTGCAATCCTGGATCCTGGAGTTAGTTTATATAGTTAATGGGGCATGTGGGGTTTATATTGTCTTCTGGAAAGAGTTAGTTATTGGTGTTATAAGTATGCATGCCTATGGTTTAAAATGTATTGTTTTGAAGCTTTTGGTGAAATATATTATAAAACCAAACTATGTGCGGGGGCTACACCCCCACACACCCCCTTACTATATATACTAACTCCAGGATTGCACTACAGTAGAGAAAAGGGCATATACCTTTTACTTGCCTTACAGTACTCTACACAGTGCCAGTACTTGACTTCAGTGAAATGAGATTCTGTGAAAGGAGTTTTCAATAAACTGAGCTTTCAGCAATTTGGTCAGGGTGAATTTAAATTCAGTGGAATAAGCTTTCAATGAAACAAAATAGACTCATCTATAATATATATATATATATATATATATATGGGATCTGTACAGATCCCCAACGGCACTTTCTGCTGAAGCAGAAATCACTGAACATACATAACCGAAACTGCTGTTCACCGAAGTAGCACTTTCAGTTATGTATGCTAGTTGTGCTGGTCACAGTACGGTGCAGTTAAGGGAGAATTCCCTTTTCCCCACTGTAGTGTGACCTTGTGGTGAGAATATAAAAGTGGGGGGGGGTGGGGGGTGCAGGGGGCTTGCCCCCCCCTTGCATAAAAGAAGATTTAGTGTTTTTTTTTTTTGAACGGACTTTAATGAAAGCACTTTTTCGGTGAAAGCGCTTTCGTTAAAGTGCGTTCAGGTATTGTGGATTTGGACTATTGAACTTTCGTTCAATAGTCCTAGCTCTATATATATATATATATATATATATATATATATATATATATATATATATATATATATATATATATATATATATATATAGTTAACATTAAGGTAGTGATATTCTTATCAGCAATATCATAGCTAACAATTAATATAATTTAAACATTCAATATTTTTAGAGTGACCACTGGGGTGATACCTACCATCAGCTGAAATGATCACTAAATTATACATTAATTACTTTTTTAAGGTAGCTGCTTATTTGTTTTAGTTGTAAACAATACATTTTTGAACAGGAAGTATAAGGGACAGTCCTAAAAAGTATTCCTCTGAACTGCTGGAGCTTTTAGTGCTGTCACAGTGTACCCCTTTTCTTGCCCCAGCAAGTAGGTGAGGGGAAATTGTGTGGTCAGGAAGCTGGGGCTTGATGAAGTCTATCAAACAGTGTTATAAAAAAAGAATAGCATCTTATGCCCCAGTACATGTCAGAACACATATTTAACCAGGCTTACCTTATTACTTAGAAATGCTGGCTGTTTCACAAGCTCTGCTTACTTATATTTAGATACATTTGATTAAAGAACAGTAAATAACAGGTGCCAAATATCTGCTGTTAACTTCACTTAAACAAAAGTCACCCAGTATAAGAACAAATTATCATGTCCTTAATATGCAGACTTCTCCAAATTTACACATTCTACCTGCATTTTTGCATACCTGACACTCAGTGACCCCTTCCAGTGTGAAGGTCCCATGCAGCACTCAGTGCATAACCCAGTTCTTCACAGTGTGTACTAAAATGCCTCACTCACCGCCCGTTAACTAGTTACCAGAGGCTGAATGAGTCAAAAAAAAAAAAAAAAACAGATTAGATCAAACGTGATTATGTCACGTTTTCACTAGCAACCTGTCTGCTGAAGCACCATTTACTGACCTTATGGATACAGTGGATTACCATTGCTGGGGGAAGCAGGCTGAGTGTTACTGCAAACTACCACTCCAGGCAGAAGACTACATACAGGTTAGTCTATATTTATCACTTCCTACATATTATTTATGTAGTTGCATACTGGAATAAATAAATATTCAGTTAATTCTAGAATCTAAATATAAGGGTTTTAAGAGTTTTAGCTTAATAATACTTATTCCACTGGCATACATTCAATACGTAATACTGAATCATTAGACATTGTGAAAGATTAAAGTATGAACACTAGATCTTTCAAGTGAGATAACACATGAATCTCATTATGTGTATTGCTGTGTAAATACAAAAGTTAAATGAATGTGGGAGTACCATTCTGGGCAGGAGATTTGAAGACTGTCATTGAATGCTGACCATCACCCAATATTACAGAGGTGTTTTTGCTATGATTGTCACATTGTTGAAATATTGCCCACATGCACTATCTTCAGCTGGCTATAAGTCATGCAGATTTCTGTTAAGTTCAGTATTGCTAATATACCTCTACACAACACACTGCTTTCTTGGTTTCCACCAGTGAGTAGACTCATAGTCACTAATCCCACACTCTTCCATGGAAAAAAGGAGAGTTGTCTACAGTGACAGGGTTATTCCCCTGCTGTCCCTCTAGTGAATCGGGTTCATTCCATTAATGCAGCTTGGGCCATCAGCAGCACAGTCAGGTGCCCTGTCCCTACATTGGCTCTGAAACTGTGGGCAGCACTGAGCCAGATAGGGTACCAAGTGGAGAAAGCATGGTTGACTAAAGGGAAGCTCAGGTAAATAAAGAAAAACAGAGTGTAGGAAAGCATAACAGAGCAGCAGCACAGACTTAGAATGTGGGAAAAGGATATGATGTAGGGGAAATGGAGATTATGAGACTGCGAAGGGAAACACAAGGTCTGGGTAGCAACAAGATGATAGGTCAAGGGGAAATGGATCGACTGCTTCACAGAATTAGCCATGCACTGTAAAATACTATCTCTGGAAATATAACCTACCTTAAAGTGCTGAAACTTTAGGGTAGATAGTTGTTGAGTTTTGGGGATTTCATACTGTGATGACCCACCACTGGACCAGTAATCAAGAAGCCTCCATCCTTACCACTGACAACAGTGGTGGATGTACACTGGGAAGATAACAAGTACACACACAGTATTTCCAGATGCAGCTGTCTGCATCAAGTGTAATTTCCCTTAAGAACACATAGAGACCACAGTCAGTCTGGGTCTGGTTTCTCCCTCTTTCTCCAGATCCCCAGTAAGACTCCCCACTGGCACAGCTATAGATTTGAAATCTCAGCTGAGTGGCCAAGCCAAGACCTCCAGCACTGTTTCTGTCCAACCAGTGCTTCATGTCTCTGCCCAAGTAGGTGACACACACACTCTTTGTGGTTTGATTTACACACACACACACACACACACACACACACACACACACACACACACACACACACACACACCTGGGAAAGGCTGGCAGTTTACTAGTTATGCCCCCTTTTGCCCAGACTATAAGGTAATTATCACTGCCACCAGCAAACTCCTTATCAATTACTCTAAGGCCCTTAACCAAGGGTATCCAATCTTACTGTGTAATATTAATATTAGTACAAATGGTAGCTTGATCAAGATCAGGGCTATTAGAAGTGGCCCACATAGTGTCACCAAATAAATATGCAAGTACTCTCAAAACTTAAATATCTCTAGACAGATCAGCAACAGTGAAAGGTTTAAATATATTTAATAATAAATAATAAAAGAACAAGACAGTACTAAACATATATATTCACAGTGACATCAGAGTTCAGAATCACAGGACATATTTAAAACAACATTGCAGGACAGTCTCAAATAAATAAAGAAAAATAACTAAACTAAGTTTGCTATATTCTTGACTATATCTAAGAGAATTATACTATTACTTCATCACAGCAAGGCAGATGTGGTGCATGGGTCTTGTTGTTGCCAGGTCCAAGACAGAATACAGAATGCCCTGTCTCACTAAGAGACTTTTCAAATTAATATTTCAAATATTATTGCTGGGATAGCTTGGGGGATGGCATAATTTCTTGTCATCTGACTCTATCCCAGGTGAAACTCCCACTGCTGGAATCTGGCAGTATTTAGCATCTACTTGTGAAAATGCATAGACCTCAGATCTTTGGCAGATGCTGGAAGTCATAAAACAACTGCATTCCTTCACATTTAAAAACTAGCAATTAGTTCAATCTGAAGACAATACAGGAAGCTTCTCAGCATAGACTTTGTGTCTAGTTGCATTGAAAACTGAAAGATACCATCTTTTGTTGTTGTGTAGCCATAAAGTAATTTACTTTCAGTTGTTTTTCTGAAGTTAACCTCCTCTATTCCAGTTTCCACTGTTAAAACATATACATTTAAACAGTTGCAATAGCGCATGAGCATTTCTGTTCTTTTCCAGTAGGGCACACTGTGGTTCCATGTTAAGCACAAGCACATTATAAAATACCTTTTTAACACACGTCTGTACAGACCAGTTTGATGTACACATGACATATAGTTCTAATGCATTTGTAACACAAACCTCTTATATAAATCTTGTTGATATTCACAAATGACATATAATTATTTACAAAATTCCAAATAGCTGTGCTGGTAGTATCTTATTTCATGGCACTGGCACATACCACTTGAGGACTGGACTAGTTCCTTACACACTCTGATTTTTTAACATAATTTGGCCGAGCAGATTTGCTAGATTTGTTCAATTATGTTTTAATGATATGGATGTTGGACATCTGTAGAAAACTTGGCCTGAATTTAGGCTGCACATATCTGAACAGCAATGCTATATAAGGGAATGTGTTAATTCTAATGCAGGTTTTAACTTACCCTGTAGAATGGGAATAAATATAAATACTGAAGAAACTGAGTTTATGAAAGTGAGAGATAGGAAGATAAATTTAGGGTTCTGATGGTGGTTGTGAAGAAGAAGAGAATGGAACAATTGGCAGTATGCAACCAAAAGGATCAGAGCAGTATTGTAATGGAAGAGGCTCACATTGCAGATTCTAACAGAATGTGTGATAGATGTTTTAAGAAAAATTGTATATTTAGAGATTTAGTCCATCTTTATCCATCACACTCCTGCCTTCTACTTGTTTAGCAGCCCTTTTCTTGAGGGTGGTGAGCCCACATGATAGTTCCAGCTCATTGGCACATCTCTCAACTGCAAGAATTTGACAGAACGTCCAGATTTTTGCCTAATATATTTGCCTAATATATTTTGTCTGTTCCTCATAAAATGTGAGATTTTCTGGCAAATCATTGAGGACTGAAATCACTGAATAATTACAGACATTTGAATCTCAGACTGCATTTCTTTCAGAAAATGAATGTTAATGCATATCCTGTTATTCTAGCAACTGTCTGAGTTTATCTATTTATTTATTTTCCTTTTGTTTACCAGAATAGTCTGACTGGTGATTGTAAAAGCCCCTATTCAACAGAAGCCTAGGCAGAAAAGCTCCAACATTGGATAAAGAACAATATTATAACAGGGTATAATGTTAGTTTAAAAAGTGTACAGGATTTGCAAGTACATATCATATATACCTATAGACTTTTATATACATATATATATATATATAGAGAGGGAGAGAGAGAGAGTTCTAGTTACACAGCAAGTTTAGATAGATAAGATAGATATAAATATAAATATAAATATGCAATGAACAGTATACTATGCATATTGTTTGAATTATATATACAAAGCGAGAAATGGTATGGAAAATAACTTGAACAACTTACTGATTTGTAAAAAAAGACAAAAATGAGAGATGATAAAGTGTTAGGAGCTAAGGACTGCTTCAAGTAAGTTATGTAGGATGGACATTAAAGAAGTAACATATGGGTAAATTGTAAGTTAGTAGTGAGTGATTATTAAAAGGTTGCATATGGTTGAAGTGGGAAGTAGTAGTGAGTGACGAAGTAAGGCAAAAGGCTGACCAGATAAGGGGACAGACCTAGAGAAATTTTAGGAAAGGTGATGTATAAGAGGGTAGTAGAAGAAGGGATGGAGGGTAGTCAGGCAGGACTGAATTATGTAAGGGATAAGAAAAAGGTATATTGTAGTTAGTAGAGATGAATATCTCTGGTAGTTAGACAGGACCTTGAATAGAGAATAATATAATTATAGTATCAGCTCTTAAATGGGGTAAACTGGAAATGTCCAGGACCTCAGTGAGTATGTGGGAGTAAAGGAAATTAACCTGTAGGAGTATCATTTATCAGTTACATGTAACTTTAGCTATTTTTTTTAAAATAACTTACGTCTTGGATTGTTTTCAGTGACCAAAGAATGAGGTTCCAGGCCCTGGAAATATTGTTAGAGTAATATTTAAAACTGTCCCAAATTTTAGGCCTTTGTCCCTCATTGTTTTTGGCTTTGTCCAGAATTCTTGCATTAAGAGGTTGAGAGGTGTGCTTCCTAGTGAGCACAGTTCCCACGTCTTTCTCTTGTGGGTGGATCCCAATATCCCTCTTCTAAGCAAAGTTTCAGATTCTTTAAAAGAACTATCATGAGGGGAGAGTGTTCTGCATAATTTGTTACCTGGCTCCTACTCCCAGATCGGCTTAGTAAGGGTGACTTACCAGCAGGGCAAAGCTCCAGACAACATAGCTCTAAGGATACAGAAGCCAGACTATCATCATAAGGCCATGATCCTAGGAGAAGGATGATAATGATAATAATGATGATGATGAAGATGATGGTGCATTGCATGGAACTACATTGGGAAAGCTAAATCTGAGACAAATGATGAAGCTTTCAATTTGCCAGTCAGCCTAAGTCCTCATCCTTCTCCATGGTCATGCTTGCAGTACTGATGAAAAGCAGGAAATCATGGATACAAGCAACAGAAATGAGATTCCTTCTTAGGGTAACACCATGATGGAATGAAGAACTTGGGCATCCAAGAGGCCTTTGGAGTATAGTCCCTTTTCCACCTTGTTAAAAGGGGGCAGTTGAGGTGGTGTGTCCACCTATTGAAGTTGCCCCTTGGATGCTTCCCACAGGAGGTATACTAGGCACAGCTCGCTGATATGATGCCGTGGTGCAGATCCAGGGCACATTGGTAGAATTATATCTATTGGTTTATTTATGATCAACTGGGGATTTCAGTGGATGAGCTGCAGACTGTTGCTGAACAGAGTGATGTCTGTTCTACCCTCCTCATCTTGCTACTACCGTGTCACTCACCAGATCACATGACTTAGAAAATTATGATGACATGCATCTAAAAATAATACATATTTGCAAAAGAGTTAAGGCTGGATAATTACAATAAAACAAGATGTGAAATGACTAAGGATGAAGCAGCTGATATGAATGAACAAGGAAATTACAAAAAGGGTGTAATATGATAATGAGAAAGAGGAAAAGAGATGATTTAAGTTTTGTTATTTGATACACTAACTGATGCAGGACAGTAACAGAAAAATCACAAATGAAAATGCATGGAAATTAAAAGTTATAGAGGTACTGAGACCTTAGATGAAAGTTAAAGACACCAGGAAAGAAAGGTATGATTGCTACAGAGAATTAAGTATGACATCCTAAAGAAATCAAACCTGAGAATTTAAACCGATATGAGGAATGAGTGAAGTGGGATTATAGAACAAGGAAGAAGTCTTCCTGATTGATAAATGTGGCAGTAAACGTGAGTATTCCAGTACAGTATGACCAACATGATGTGAAAGGAAGGAGGACAGGGAGGAGCTTCAGAAAAACATATATGTAGTTGGTTTCAGCAATCTTCTGCCTGTGCCCAGCACAGTAGTAGGTGGTCTGGCACTTTGGCCAGCTCTCCAGGCAAGGAAGACTAGTGCTCCCCTCATCTCAAAGTTCAGTACCAAGGAAAAAATGCCATGCCCTTGCTTATAAGTTGAGTATCGTAGAATGATTTTCTTACTACCTTAGACACAAGTTGGCCAAAAGCCAGGTTAGTATTCACTTACATCCCAAATCCTTGACTATTGGGTCCACTCTTAGGGGTGTGTTGTCAATGAAGTAGTGTTATAGGATGGCTGACTTCCCAAAGGATACTATTGTGAGTTTCAAGCTGTGGTTTGGCACCATTCATTTGTCTGTATTAGTCCTTCCTGTAAGATGTCACTGTCTTGGGGATACTTTATGACTGCTCCTAGTTTTCAATCTGCAGACTTGGTCAGCAAGAGGCCTTTGCCATTGGCTTTGACTTCTGAGAAGTAAATATCAAAAAGGAGCGGGACCAACACAGAGTCCTGATAGACTCAGCTAGTGACCAGCCTGTTTGTTGTGGTCTCCCCTATTCTATCTTCCTTTGTCATATCTGAGTGGCATGTGGCTATCCAGCTCATAACATAAGGGGTAATGCCTAATTCCATGAGTTTGTTTACAATACCAGAGTGTGGAATTGTATTAAATGACTTAGCTCAGTCAAGGTAGGCAGTATGCACCATTTTGCCTTCATCCATTGCCATGATAACCTTTTCAGAGAAGTCCAAGAGGTTGAGTAGGTTTGATCTGTCTTTGACAAAGCCAAACTGGGTTGGATCAAGTGTCCGAAGGTATCCAATTTCATTATTAGTTTTATCCCTGATAATTATTTTCATGAATTTGCATATGCAGAGGGTGACCATTGCAATCCTCCATTCACGTGACACAAAGACTCTTTGGGGGTAATGGCTAAATAGTGCTTCCAGAAGTCCAGACTGTTCGTGCTTTAGGCTATTTAGGAGGCATCCTTGAATATTATTGGGGCCCACTGATGTGGTATTCTTAGCCTTAAAGAGCCCATTAGGACTTGCTCCTTAGTGACAGTTGAGAAGTTTATGTTTAATAGTATTACTTGGGGGGGGGAGGTTTCAATTGATGCTGAATTTGTCAGCCAGCAGATTTGCTATATCTTCCTGCTCCAGGTAAGAAGCTCCAGTAAGAATCAGTTCACTGTACTATTGTGTACTCTAATTGAGGTTTTGGGCAGGGCTAAAGAAAGCCTTGTCATTGATCTTGGCCTGGGAGACTAATTTTCCACCTTGACTCTTCTAGTGTTTACTAAAAGAGCTGCAGCTCCTCTAGTTTCTTGTACTATCTTTCTTTTCTATATACCACAGACCCCTCCACTAGATTTCCTCTGGACTTCTTTGAGCAACCTGCTGTTCAGCTCAGACAAAGAAAAAAAAAGGTAAAGCTTCAACATCATAGAAAAAAACATTTGGGGGCTTTATACCCTCACCTTCTTACATGCATGTAGCAACTCTATGGCCACTCAACTATAAAAAAATGTAAAGCCCCAAATCTCTGAATTGCCACTGGCACACTGACCAAAACAGTAGTGGCAGTGATTCTCAATGAAGAAACAGCAACTGACCAAGTGCATATTTGGGAAGTGTGCATGGCAAGTTGAAACATTGCCCAGATTACATTCAGCCAAGGCTAAGGGAGCCCAGTACGTCCTCTATGACTGCACACAATACTCAAGATGTGGCCTGAATGGGGCCATTAGAGTTGAAGCATTAATTATCCCTTTGCATCTGAAATACACCAGCATTTTATTGCCTCTAACTCTACTTCTAGGGGTCCCACTCAAGGTGCAGTCAATGTCACCATATCATTTTTCTGTTCTTTTGCCTTCAGTTCCACTTTTCCCAGCGGATAACTTGCACCAACATTAGTGCAACCCAGGTGCAGTATTTTGCATTTGTCTGCAATGAACCTCAACTGCCACCTTTCAGCCATTCCCAATAACCTGATTAAACATTTCCTGCTATTGTCCACTGACTTTATGCAAAGTTGTGTCATCAGCAAAGAGCTTGACCTTCTGCTGTTTCCCTACAGATATGTCTGAAATGAACACTCTGCAGACTACTGGACCCAGGAAAAACTTCTGTGGTGCTCCACTTGTCACTTTAATTCTGATGGTGTCCCTTTTGTCACTTTCCTTATTCCTGATACTGTTCTTTTTCATACCATTCCTGTGTCCTACCCTGCCACAGCTTTTAGGCTAATAGGTTTGTAGTTTACCACATCTCCTCTCAATACAAGTGTATTACACATATGGTATCTCCCAGTTCTCAGGCATTTCTGTATTGGCCAGTGATCTACTGAAACCTTCTCTGGGGCTCTGTACATTGGATATATTTTTGTGGACACTGTGAACCAGATTATTTGGTGTCCATGCTTTATTTCATTTTTGAAAACCCAGTTCCACCTCAGTCTCTTCTTTCTTTATATACATGCATCTTTCCACTGATATCCCTACTTTACTCTACCCACCTGTCAGTTTTGGCACCCTCTTCTTTTTTTTATGTAGACTGATGCAAACTATTCATTCAGTACCTCTTCTTTTTCTTAGTATACAGTGATGCCATCCCATATTTGCTCAGCCTAGACAGGTCTGTCCTTCCCTTTTTCCTTTATACACTCAAGGAAGCATATGTCCCCGTCTCCCTTGACCCCTTTATGCTAGCTTCCTTTCAACTTCTGCTTTTGTTTGTGCTTTTGCTCTTTTTACCTCCCTTGTTGCCTTTCTACATGCTTCCCTGGACATTGTCTCCGCCTGTTCCCCATCCCATCTGTCCAGCTCTTGAATGCCTGTCTTTTGCCATAACTACTTATCTTCTTGTGTAGCCACAATGGCCTTCTCCTCTTTTGCCTTTTCCTGAAACCCTTGTTAGTAGCCATGAGTACTGGATCTGTAGCCCACTCCCATAGCTTATTTACTCCCTCTACCTAATATCATTTTGGTCTGTCCCCAGCTCATTATAACCCTGTCCCCTAAAATCCCACACCAGCATCTTTACCTATTTTAAACTGCAGAGTGGCATGATCACTACTGGATAACAGAACCTTCGCATGGACATCCCCAACCTGCTCCACCTTGGTAAGGACCACCTATGGAATTTTATGCTTTCTGATATACTTCCACACCAGATGGACTAACCATCACGGCTCAAGACTTGAGTCAATTCCTACTCTTTCTTTCTTTCTTTCTCTTTTTTTTTCTTTCTCTCTTTCTTTCTTTCTTTCTTTCTTTCTTTCTTTCTTTCTTTCTTTCCTTCTTTCTTTCTTTGTTTCCTTATTTCTTCCCTTCTTTCTTTCTTTCTTTCTTTCTTTCTTTCTTTCTTTCTTTCTTTCCTTCTTTCTTTCTATCTTTTGTTTTTTCTTTCTTTCTTTCTTTCTTTCTTTCTTTCCTTCCTTCTTTCTTTCCTTTGTTCCTTTTGTTCTTTCTTTTTCTTTCTTTCTTTCTTTCTTTCTTTCTTTCTTTCTTTCTTTCTTTCCTTCCTTCTTTCTTTCTTTCTTTCCTTCTTTCTTTCTTTCTTTCCTTTTTCTTTCTTTCTTTACTTCTTTCTTTCTTTCTATCTTTCATTCTTTCTTTCTTTCTTTCTTTCTTTCTTTCCTTCCTTCTTTCTTTCTTTCTTTCCTTTTTTCTTGCTTTCTTTCTTTACTTCTTTCTTTCTTTCTATCTTTCCTTCTTTCTTTCTTTCTTTCTTCCTTCCTTCCTTTCCTTCTTTCTTTCCTTCTTTCTTTATTTCCTTCTTTCTTTCCGTCTTTCTTTCTTTCTTTCTTTCTTTCTTTCTTTCTTTCCTTCTTTCCCTTTTTCTTTCCTTCTTTCTTTTGTTATTTCTTTCCTTCTTTCTTTCCTTCCTTCTTTCTTTATTTTGTTTTTTTCTTTCTTTCTTCCGTTATTTCAAAAATGACTATAATAATCTTCCTGGTATCCACTTGCTTCTTCTCCCCTTAAGTTTCTCCTTTTCATCTCTTGATGTATCTGGAGGCTGATAAACTGCAATGATGTATCACAATTCTTCCTGTTCTCTACCATAACCACCACAGTGCTTTCCCAAGGTTTGCCCCCCCCCCCCCACATGGAGTAGTTTTCATCCTATCTCCAAATTTGGCATTTAATGTCCTCCTTTATGCATATTACTAATCTACCTGCATGTCTCCCTTCTCTGTCATTTCCAGATATTCTCTACCCAGTCAGTTCAGAATACCATCTCATCAATGACCCAAAACCTTGTGATACCAGCAATGTTCACTCTCCCCTTGTAGATCAATACCTGTTAATATCACATCTTTGTAACTAGTCTCTTTGCATTGTATAACCAATTTTCTGTATCTCTTTTCCTTCTTTTTACTGCCTGTGTACCTACCCCCTCTTCAGCACGTATGATACCCTCCCCATGCTATCTTAGTTTAAAGGTGCATGCATTGAAAGTCCTGCATCAGTTGGGATCCCAGCCTGTGTTTGTATTAAAACCTACACATAGCTGTGCTATGCTTCATACATGAGCGATTCATTAAATATCATTTTATTTAGAGTTAATTTCTTACTGGAGTATAATTATGAGTTATCAGGAGATAAATGGAGACTACTGCTCTAAATACTAGTAAGTAAAAGTATTTTACAAGATTGTTTTCACACAGTATCCTATAGGAAATCAGTTTGCACATACCATCTTACAACAATTAAAACAAGCATTTAATATATATACAAGTCAAATCAAATTGTATATACAATGCATAAACATAAATATTCAGGTGTGCCCAGGAGCTTGTTTTAAGGAAGTAAACTATTAGACCTTCTTAAAAAAATCATTCTTATATTTGTGCCTGATTTTTAGAAAATAATTCAAGTAAGTAAAGTGAAAAACAGCTGTGAATAAAAACTTAATCCATTGTACTGCTTGAAGTATAATCAAATTCAGTAAAGAAACCCTTGCATAAGTTAAGTAAACAAACTAGGGCACAAGTAAGGTATACGGATAATTTGGGCTGAGTCATGCCAGAAAGATAAATAAAAATCCAGCTTAAGACCTGAAGAATGCACGCATATGGAAAGTTTGGTTACACCCTAGTAAGAAGGCTAGTAGAAGAGAGTGACAGGAGAATTAAATGAAGGTGTGAGGAGATAATTGGGGAAGGTAGAAGAGTCCTGAATATCAGGAGTCTGTGGGATGAACAACTGGGGAGCATAAGAGAATGGTGATAGACAATGCCCACAGCAAGAGTGTGAAGAGTTGGAGAAAGACAGTGGCAGAAGGGTATTGTGGGTAATATTCGTGTGGAGGAGTTACAGCAAGGGATGTACAAAGAAGAAACAGAAGATACAGTGCAATGTTCAATAAATAAAACTCTGAACAGAGCACTGCAGAGCGGTGTGGAGTTTAAGGTACAGTTGTGCTGAAAGGATAAAACCTTACTTTTCCTTGCACTCACAAGTACTGATGAAGTGCAGGGTTTTAAGCTCTGCTGTCAGACTAATACAGGGGGATGTAGAGCAGTGAAAGACAGCAGTGCACATATTTCATAAGGAGTATGTGAAGACATATGATGCCCTGACATCTGCCTTGGTTCTCATCTGAGAGACAGAAGATAGGAGTAAGAGGAGGAAGTGATTCTGTGGTCTCAGATGTCTTGTTGACCACTTATTCAGACAGTAGTCTAGTTACTTACATCAGTGCTGTGTGAACACCAGTCTATAGTCTGTGTGCAGTTGTGTATAGCTAATCCGATGTTGCAAATTGGGCCACTGCACTTTGGATAGGACATTTCAGTGGTGAGAGCATTGTTTACCTGTAGTGAGGGATAAGTATATAAGATGCTAAGGTAAGAGCCATAGCTTAAGAAAAACACAAACTGGTCAGTGTCTGTGGCTGCCTGATGGTAGATGAGTCTATACCCTGTGTGTTACCCTTAGCTCAATGCATCACATTGCAGTGGAAGCTGTAGCAGCATTAAAACATTATCGGGAAACACAATAAGGGGAAAACAAACACAGGTCATCTATTCAGACTACATTGTGATTGTTCCTGAGTGATTATTTCCCAATAATTATAACATGATTATTTAAGCAAATCAAGGTGAACTCTATCCTTATGACTTAGATATCAATCTCAGAATGGATGAAACCACTGTTGTAATGGAAGTTGATAAAGTAGATTGGGGTAAATATATAGAGAAATAAATCCAGCACCTGAAATTTACGTTTAGTCTGCTGTAAAGACAAAAGCTTAAATGGAAACAAGCGCCTCTGAATTACACTTTGCATGAAAGATCTACTGAAACAAAGAAAAAAATCCTTGGAGCAATGGAAGTCCACAAGGGATAAAAATCACATATCAGAGATTCTTTTTCTGACAGAATGGACTGTAGAATTACAACTAACTTGGCAAAGGTGGCATTTCTTAGACAATTTTGGAAAGGCAGTAAGGACATAACCAGGCAAGTCACCCAACACACAGATATGCAGATGCAGGAGTAATTGGACTAACAATCCATTTGTCAGTAAAATGTAAGATCATATTATTGCAGCTGAGGTCTCAGACACACATCATGCACTACATCCTAACCAGACCCTACTAATCTGAGTCTCTTTCAATTTATCCACCTTTTTGTGTTTCAGAGAAATTTCTTTTACAGGTTTTCTGTTGTAATTGTGAGGCAATTGCAAATCCTGGAATTATGGGAAAAAAACAGCAAAACTAAAGGAGGATGGTGAGTGCTGCCAAATGTCGCTGTACTCACACATCTGAGTCTCAGAATTTAAAAATGTTACCCCTTCAGCAGGAATATGCAAACTAGTAAACAAAGCGCAGCCAATCCAAATTGGCTTTTGTCTATCTCTAATTAATCAGAATGGCAGGGGTCATCCCATCCAAGACCATCCATCTGTATTTTAATTTATCACTCACTCTAGGAATGTTATGTCTCCCCCATTTAAGAATACCCTAATGCTTCATCTCCCCTAAGTCTACTCCTTCTCCTCTGCAGATGATGTCTTTCCAACAGCCAGCCTATACTTTCTGCCATAATTACTGGAATTAATACTGGACACAAAATTTGGAAAGTGTTATTAAATACAGTTTGATTTTTTTTCATGCCAAGCAAAGATTTAGCAAAGGTATCAATTATATGATAGTCACAGACTGTATCACTGACAAAGTTTACTAAAATATGGAGAAGGGTCTATTTATTAAGTGGACCATATTTGCGGATGTGAGAAGAGCATTTAAAACCATAAATCATTCATGATTGGTATCCAATCTTAAAAGCAATAGATGTGGTGAAGGCCCACTTAAGTGGACTCAAAATGAATTAATGGGCAGAACATTTAGGATAAGTTCAAGGTCTCCACTCTCTGAGATATGAAGCTTTACAACATAAGTCATAAGACCTTCAGTTTTAGGATGTGGTCACTTTTCCCTATTCATCAATGTCCTGTTATGACGCATGTCGATTATCTATTACAGTAAACACGCAGTTAACTGGAACTCAAGCAACTGGCATTCTCAAGCAGCTGGTAAAAAAAATTGAAGAAATACAGAACAATATTCATATGTTGCACTTTCTGTTTTCCCCCATGAAGAAACATACCTTACATTTTTAGAAATTTAGAGCTTTTAAAAGGAAGATAGGAATAAATTCTCTCTATCTCCCCAACCTGAGAACTAATCAAAGTAAAAAAATAGTATAGGGTACAGTATTAGTTAGGCCTATTTTTAAAAGTAACTCTCAAGCAACCAGAAACTACAGTTATCCGGCATCTACTAATCCCCATGGGTGCCGGTTAAATGAGAGTTTACTGTATTCCTGCAATTCTGTAGGAGTGAGACAGGGATAAAACGAGATTTATAACAATAAGCTGTAAATTAATTCTGACAAAACAGCAACCGTGCACTTCAGAATCCAAGTTTAGGCCTGTATCCTGCATGTTCAAACAGAGACATATCTTAGATTATGGCTTAACTCAATATCATTAATTTAGAAATGGGTGTCGATAAAGTCTTGTAACAACTTAAGTTTTGTTACAAGGTAAGAAACCTGCCCTTCTCTGATTCTAGAAGGGCCATAGGTATCTGTCTTCTTATGGTATAGAATATGTCCTACCAGTGGTAGCACCAAACTTATTTCACAATGGTTGTAATCTTCAAATGGCAGTTGATAAAATAAGTATATTACAGTGCACACCTATACAGCTATGAATACCCCTGTGTCTGTCTTATAAAATGGTCACTGGATGCAAAGTATGGCCAAAGTTTCAAATGTGATCACTGGTCTCACATATAAGTTGGTACAGTTCGATTATTGTTCCCTAGTATCATACCAACTAGAAATTGATCCACCATTTACCGGCTCTGATCTCAATTCCAAGAAACACTAACACTAAAAAAAAGGTAATTTTTTAGAACAGCAAGAGAAAAAAGTGCAGTTGGAAAAATCTCACCAGCAATATGGAATTTGTCTCTTAATGATACTAAGCTTGTGCAAAGTTATTGGATGGTGTTCATAGTCCCGGGGTTCATATCTGGGCAAGGTTAATGCTACTAAGCCTTTATGCAAACATGCTGAGCACCGGTTAACAGCTCTGACATTGACTGCAGACATTCCCACAAGCTGTTCAACTGTGTGTACATTCATAAACTGATTAAAACTAGTGTGGTTATATACAAATGTAAACCACTGAGTGTGAATTGACAATTACTTTCATCTATTTTCTAAACTGGGATGTGAGTGAGGACTTGCACAAGCCCACATATGTAGCCAGTACTCATTTAAGAAAAGCTATGTAGATGAGCATGTGAAAAAAAATAATAGGGTGTTATCTACTGAATGTATAGGTTTCCCTAAGTGGACACCCTGACTGGGTCTTTATAAGGTTGGATATGGAAGATAGGACAACAAGAAATAGGGAAGAGAGAAGACAGGGAACACACAAAAGGAAAACATCAAGAGGGTTGTGCTGGAAGAGGTGGGAGAAGACGGGTACTGTGTATTTGCTGGGAGATAGACCTCCTCCCCAGTTTTTCATATGTTTGTATGTACAAATGAGTGACAGTGAGGAGGTGTTAGATCAGGTTTCACCCTGGTCTGGAGAACCTCAAATAGTCCCAATACTAATGGACCTTAAAGGGGGAGAGGTGAATGCTTCTGGTATCTTGATGCATGTAGAGGACCATTGCAGCTTGTCTGTAACCTGCTGGAGGATGTCTTGCAATGTTTGGAGTTGTCTCTTCAGTGCCCACTCAGCTGCATCCTCTTCCAGGTCCCAAAGCTTGTACCATTGTGGCTTTTTAGGCTATGCTGTGGCAGGGTACCCACAGAACTAAATTCACCACCCTGACCCTGAGAAGACATCCCCTGGTGGGCAGAGGAAGATAATGAGTGTTCCCTAACCTGGGAGGTACTGGGGCTGGACTGTCCATGGGCTTGCTAAACCTGTGCAAAATGGAACATAAAAGGGAGAGAAAGAAAAAAAAGTGAAAATAAATAAGAGAGTGAGAAAAAGATAGAAAGAGAGACACAAAATGGAGGCAAGAAGGACTCATAAGTTGCTGTTGCAGTTGTTCATGAAAAGTGCATGATTAATTTATTAGGCAGTTTTGCTGCTTAAATTTATGTACATATTTCATTATTGAAAAATGCAACCAATGATTCTACTTTTGATTTTGCTGAAATGATTTCTTATGGTTAATGAATTACATCTATAATTACTATTTGATGCTGTTCAGCAAAAACTTTTAACATATTTCTTTTTGCTTAACCAATGTAATTTGCATTCTGATGGTCAGTGGTTAACTTGTGTTTTCCTGAGATAATACATTTTCAATTACCTGTAAGACATACAATTCCTAGTTATTGGTAAAATGAATTGATCAGTTCAGTATACAGCAAGGTGTATGTAGTTATCCAGTACCCCACTGTACCTAAAATATGGTGGCTACATTTGGTCAGCCATTTTGTACATGCAACAGCTATTCTGGAAATTAGTTATATACTTTAGGGAAAATATATAGTTTGCAAATAAAAAAAACAGTCAGGCCTTATTTCTGCCTAGCACTAACCAATAGAAATGAATTCACATTCATACTTTGTCCGCATACTTTAAAAAAGTTATGCATTTCTAATGATTGCACACTATTTATGCATGTGCACATATAACTATGAATATTAGTGTAGTCAGTCATACATACATACATATACCTGCATGCATTTATCTGATTATAGCTTCACATGTGCAACATTTTGCTTTCATTTGCGCCTTTTGCAGTACAAGGAAAATAATAATACTTAATTACAGAATTCTGCCCTTCTCCTCTGCACCTGCATTACCCACTTGACCAGCTGGTCCCCTCTCCACCTCTGTAGGTCATCATACCTGCGCAGACAGAACTGGCCAAAGTGGGTGATACCCAACAGGGATGACAGGTGCTCTCCCATCTCCTAACAGATATCTATTTTATTTTTTAACTGAATTTTATTTGTTATTCACAGAATAAGACAAGAAACCCATAGTAAGAAAACAAACTGTAACATGAACTAGAACCCAACAGAGCTAAAACCACAGAAACCATAACAATGAAGAAAAAAATTAAATAAACTCTAAACAATAGGATACAACACAGGTATCTATTTTTTTTTCTGTCTGCACTGGTCATAGTCTGTTCAAGTTTGTTTAGGTATCACTCCAGAAGGAGGTAGAGAAGGATTTTGGTCTCTTTCTTAGACAGCTTCAGGCTCAACCCTGGACTTTCACAGATGCCATCTTGCAAATTGTCAGTGAAAAAGTGAAGGATGTAAGTGCAGGCCAGGAGACATTTAACATCAACATACCCAACCCCTGCAACCGTATAGGGGTAGTACCTATGGAACTTATAATAGTGTCAAGGCTGGTTTATTAACTGGTGAACAAGTTATATGGACTTGGAGTGGTGGCTTTTAAAGCACATTAATTTATTCAAAAAACTAACACTACTTATTTATAGGTTCATAGGAACGTATTAGACTAGCTGCGCTTGTAGTCCATTTTAAACCTAGCCAAATTCTCTTTTTGTGCTCGACATAACTTATCCCATTTTATTATAGGTTGGTCTTACCCATCCCATGATCAGTTATTACATATTATCCCTATGAGAATTGCTGGCATCATACCATAGATAACTTGCGGGGACTTATGAATGGGATTAAGCATTTAGGATATGCCTCTGTCCATTAACCATACATGGGGCAGTCTTGGGGTAAACTTTCTGAGACTTATCCATAGATCTAAGTTGAATATGGACAGGGATGAACTTTGTTTTACTTAGAAGGGGAGTCTGCTTCACAGCAGTGGTATCCTTTGCAAGATATATATGTTCCTCCAAACAGTACTGTTGATATTGCAGAAGAGGTGTAGATCTCTAGACTGTGTATTTCTGATGCCATTTGACTTGCTGATGTGCAGTAAATCCCTCAGTAATGGATCAGAGGATGCCTTGTATACCAGACATGGATCAACATATAGCAGTTGGTAGAATACCGAGTCTAATGGCAAGGCTTTGAGTCAGTCCATGTAGAAGAGGTTCTTTAGGCCTTGTAAACTTTTAGTAAGGTATCTTTGTAGGCATTTCACTTGTTGCATGTGTCTGGACAGATGCATGCCAAAGGGAGTATTATATTTAATGACTGGCCTAATGAGGGATGAATAAAGGCCAATTACATCCCTAAATCTAGGCACTAGCTGTTTATAAGATGTGCAATATAGAAGGTCTTTACAGCAATAGACACGTGTTGATCAAAAGTCCATATAAGTTCCCAAATCCTAAACAACTGTGTCAGTTCTTAATGGTGTATTGTCATTGTGGTAATTTCCTGGGGTAGATGGTATTTTTGGCATTTATTATTTCAGTCCATGATTTTGGCACCAGTCATTTATTTGGGACAAACCTTCTTGCGGGATGCTTAAGTCATTTGGAGATTTAGTAACTGTAACTAGCTTGCAGTTATCTGCAAACTTAGTCAACCAGATTCCTTTGGTATTGGCTTTTACTTCAGAAAAGTAGATGTCAAACATGAGAGGCCTCAGCACAGAACCCTGATGGACTCCACTGGTGACTGGTCTCTTTGCGAAGTTCTACATCCTATATATGAACCAGTTGACAATCCAGCACCTGACATAGTAGTTTATTCCCAGTTTATTTAGCTTTTCTACTATGTCTCAGTGAGGGATTGTGTTAAAAACTTTGGCTAGGTCAAGGTATTCTGTATGTACCATTTTGCCTGTATTCATTACTTTGGTGAGATGAGTAAGCATGACCCTGCCCTTGATGAATACAAACTGAGATGGTTCCTGTGTTTGGAGGTTCCATTAGCCCCGACTCACTGGTTAATTCCATGGTAAGTCTTTCTATGGCTTTGCATATGAAACTAGTCAGACTTGGGTCTGTAATTGCCTGGGTCTGTGCAAGGTCCTCCCTATAGCTATTCTCTATTTGTTTTGTACAAAACCTGTATGGAGACTGATACTGAACAGTGGTTTTAGAGGTGTGGCTAAATCATGCTTCATGCTATTTGAGATGCCTCCAGGGATATTATCAGGACCCATTATACAGTATTTTTAGCATTTGACAGAACTTTTAGGACTTGGTATTGTGTTATAGCTGGAGGAAAGCCAATTTCAGACATATCTTGAGGGACAGAGGTGAGGGAGGAGTAAAATTAGAGCTAAATGTATTTGCCTCTAGGTTCACTATATCTTCAGCCTCAGTGTAGGTAATATTGTTCACAATCAGCTCAGTGCATTGCTGCATTGTGCTTTCAAAATTACAAGCATAACTAAAACTTGTCTTGTGATTGTCTTTGGCTTGCTTAGCTATTTTAGCCTCAAACTTGGCTTTGGTGGATTTTATTAAGCTCCTGAGATGTTTTTTTTTACTATTTCAGTGACAAGGGCTCTAACATTCTGGGAATTGCTCTTCTTTCTTTTCGTAAAAATTATTTTCTTTTATTATAAGGATATTATAGTTCCACCATGTGGGCTTGTTTCTTGAGTTTTCCCTGCACTTGATGTTATGGGGTACAGTTTACATGCTGGTATACTGTTATGGTATACATTTCTCTGTATTCAGTGGAGTTAACTTGTTTGGTGGGGATATAAAGTTTGTGAATGTATCACTTAGAAGTAGGTAGTTTGTCTTAAAGAAATTTCTAAGGGTACCAAAGAATTACACCAGCAACTCAGATTAACAGCTCATTAGTCAAACCAAATAAAAACACTATTATTATTAAAAAATAATAAATACTAGCTAGCCAACACACTCCCAGGTTAAAATGTTGAACTTTTATTCGGTAAGGCTTTCGTAACACAAGGTTGCTTCTTCAGACCATTAAAAAATCACATTAGAGCATATCCTTATATACCTAAAAACAGAGCAAAACATCCAATAGACTGCAGAAAACAATTAAAAAGTCAATTTAAAATTAGCTGTACATACTTAATAAACTTCGTTTTCTGATCTACCAGTCACAATGAATTTTGTAACATTTTTGTCCTATTAGAATAAATGCAAAAGGTCTAACATCCAATCAATGGGCAATACTGTCAATTGCTTGATTGATCAAATCTACCATAGGTGCCCGTATTGTACATGAGATGATTGGCTGATGATCAAAATGCACTTAGAAATATGTGGAACGCTTGTCATCAAACAAGATTTTATCCACATCCACTCGATAGCAAAAAACAACTTCACATCAACTATAACCATATCAATACATTTCGTGTTCATGAACAAATGTTTTAAAAATAACTCTCATAGTCTGATATCTACCTTATGTATGAGAATGATATACGGTGACATAAACAGCAAATACATTATGCAAATTTAAACAAATTTAAATGCGAGTAAATTGCTTATGATAGCCCTTTTTACTAAGCTGCCTCTCTCATAGCTGTCTTATTTTAAATACTAATTCTCCTTCATTTCAAAAAAATGTTTAGAAAATACTAAAAATGTGAACAAATAATACAACTTATTATAGAACAATAACAGCAAATGAGAACAGAGGATTTTAGACAAACACTATTGAAAGGTCTTTTCTGTAATTGACTAAAACTATCTCTTTTCATCTGCTATTAGGTAACCCAGCTCTCTCTGCTCCCTTTGAACTTTGAAGTATACATAGCCAAGGCAAATGTTCATCTATATGAGAGCTAAATGGCTTTTCATGTTGATATTTGATCAAAGAACACCCATAGTAATCTTAGCCAAAGATATATTCATTGCACAAAGTCATTATTAAAGTGTATTCTTGATAGCTATCTCATTTTAAAAGCTAAAGCACCTCCTTTTCAAAAAACATTTAAAAACTTGTAAAATGTAACGTTATCATATCTCTTAGGACAGTGACACCAAATAAAAACAAGAGATTTCTAACAAACACCGATGAGAAGCCTATTCAGTGATTATCTAGCATGGTAAACTTTTCATCTGTTATTGGTTAACGCAATTCACGCTGCTCGCTGGGCACTTTATAATGTACATAACTAAAGCAGCAGTTCATCTTTAAAACTAAAGATCAACTTTTAAAAATATATGAGCTGGGTAGTTGATCAAGTTAATATTTGAACCAAATATACCTATGCTAATCTTATAATAAATATATTCACTGAATTCATAATAGATCAGACGCCTAAAAATAATGATGTAATACCAACTGCCAATTAGAAGTGAAAACACAAACCTGCATCTGATAAAGTGCCTTCTCTATATTTCATTTGGAGAAGGATTCACAGCTATATGTTTAGTTAAAGCTGAGATACTAAACAGCATAAAGGCGCCACGCATATTCAAGACTGACCTATCAGAAGGCTGTGATGTCAGTTAAAATGGCCCAGAGCCAATCTACTAAGTGAATTATCAGTGAACCTCTGAACAGTAACTATTGACCATATAACACCTTTTAAATGTCTTCTTGATAGCATCTTGGCAAACCATTCCAATCGATTTCAACACTGACAACCAATAAATGCGCAAATCTAAGATAATATCGTAAAACCAATAAAAACTGGTTTTGTCAATATTTGGCCAGTCGCTGGACTATGCAAGTGATTAGTTAAAAAACTCAATCTTAAATTTATATTCATTACTAGAGGTGCTCCAATCAAATATATCATTATAAAAAATCTACCTATCATAGCCTCCCAAGTCCAAAACATAAAAACATATACTCTTACAAATATCTATCAAGACAAAACACTGCAATATTGTCAAACCATATTTCAAGCACCCAACATGACCACAAGGATCAAGTTTCACAGCCACAAACATCCAGATAATTCTCAGAGTGTCCACATTGCTAGCATAAAAGCCTACAGAATATTCCATGCAAATGAAAACCCCATCAACTTCCACATTAAGGCCAGCCACCCACACTGACACTGGCACACTGACATGGATGTAAGGCAGCAGTATTATGCACCTACTAATGAGATATATCTCTCTTTGGCAAGTGACCCTTTAACTTTCAATAATGGGGAGCTATAATATAAATATCAACTCACCAGAGTTACAACATTCTACATGTTTAAAAGTTGATCATCATCACTGGTGATAAAAAACTAATAGTATGCACCTATCAGTAACATTTGAACTTGCAAGCCAGTGCCAAATACCTTTTCAAAGGGAGATTATAATGTACATATCTATATATAAAAACATCTCCTCAACACATGGACTTTAATAAGTAACTGGCTTAGCTACCATATTCGTTCAACTACAAAAGATTCAAACTAAAAGTTGACTCCCTGGTAACAAATAAGAGCAGTAGCAATGTCTCACACCTAGTAATCTAGCATATGATTTATACTGATAGTCCAGCAATATGAAGCTTATAAGAAGGAGATTTAAAGATGCTTATCTATATTTCAGTAGCATCTTAACAGGTAACACAATAGGAAATAACAGCAATATTGACTAGCGCTGTCATTCTACTAGGAGATGAACCCCAAACAATAAACTGAACATATTATTCGCTTCAGCCTTCATATACGGCTAAGGCCATAACTTGAGCTGACACAATAATATATAAAGGAATATCAAACTTTTTAAAATAGGAATGCCATCCTCCATAATAAAGAATACAAACCTAGCAAATTAATCATCAGGAATAAAATAATGTATGACAACATTTTCAATGTAACAAAAATTTGAATACAAAACTAACAATAATTAGTAATTCATTCTCATGTTCACCATTAACAAGGCAGTTTTTTGAGTGCTTCTTTATTTTTACACTTATAGGGTGCTTTGAAATGTTCTTATTCTTTTATATACCTGGCTGCAAGGGACCTATCATTTAAAGAATCTTCTTGCTTTGAGTATAGGCTTTAAGAGGCCATTGCCATTAAGGCCTTTGTCTCCATGTGCATGTAATTTGATGATCCACCTAGTATCATGGGTCTCCATAATGTTCCTTATATCACACAAGTGTTGATTATTATATAGAACCTCTATAACCATAAAGTTAAATTTATGATATAATGTAGTGTTTCATATATGTTTAAACAATGCATTAGTGTGATCACTAATCATAATACTATATAGGTGCTCTCGTCTGTCTCTCAGGCATCTGTTAGTTTTTCCTACATAAAATGATCCACATAACATGCATTGTGCTAAATAAACAATATTAATGCTATTACAGTCTGCCTCTGCTTTAAATTTGTACTCTTTCTTACTAACAGGATGTACAAAACTACCTGCACTATTTATATAATGACAGTATGAGTATTTGCCACATGGGTGAGTTTTCATTTGTCGATTTTTGTCACATTGAATTGGAATCATATTCCTATGACATAGAATTATTTTAATGGATGTTTTATTCTTATATCTAACCTGTGGCTTATCTCCTAAAACTTCTTTAATTTTATCATCACTAGTCAATATGTTCCAGTGCTTCTGTAAAATATTTATAATGTCACTTACATTATTATTATAAAACATGCTCATCTTAACGCTTGCACTATCTTGAGTTCTTACATGAGACTCAACTTCACACTTTTCTGAGAAATAGGGTCTTGCTGTGGGTGTTTTTATGGTGTGTACTTCCTCCACAGTTTTTGCCACATCCATTTTATTATATCCCCTAGCCATTAAAGTATCAGTTAATCTATCCATTTCTTTATGATATTCCTTTATATCTGGATTTAACCTTAATATTTGCATGTCTTGGCCTTTAACTATGTTAGCAAAAATATGTTTGGGGTGTATACTCCTACGATGTAATAATTTATTGCAATAATATTCTTTCCTATGTATTCCTGTATTAAGATTCCCCTCTTTTATTTCAATATGTACATCCAGAAAATCAATAGCTTGCAATGATAATTTAATATCAAATTTAAGATATGTAATAGTATTTTGTATATATCTGTCAAAATTATTAAAGGCTTCTTCTGTCCCTGTCCACATCAAAAATATGTCATCGACAAAACGTTGATAGAAAGGTATAAACGTACTATAGTTGGAATTCTCTAGTACATATTGTTTTTCAAAAATAGCCATTACCATGTTGGCATAGCTATGGGCACATGTTGTACCCATAGCTATGCAATCTAATTGTAGATATTTTCCATTAAATACAAAAACATTGTTGGTCAAAACCATGTTTATATAAGTGGCTATTTTTTGAATGAACTTGTTATCAAAACTACTGTTTTGTAAATTTATAGTAATAGATTTAATTCCTTCTTCATTAGGGATTTCTGCAGTCTATTGGATGTTTTTCCTCATTTGTTTTAGGTATATAAGGATATGCTCTTAGTGTGATTTTTTTTAATGGTCTGAAGAAGTAACCTTGTGTTGCGAAAGGGCTTACCGAATAAAAGTTCAACATTTTATCCTGGCCATGTGTCAGCTCACTAGTATTTATTATTTTTTTAACAAATTTCTAAGGGTACCTTGGGTGAAAGATATATCTGGTTTTACTTTTATTTTGTAGGAGACTGCTTTATGGTAAAATTTAACAAGTGCTAAAGAAATGTAAGGGATGGTGCAAGATACCTTCATATTAGTAAGAATAAGCTCCAATATCTTTTCCCCCCACTGGGGACTCTGACTAATTGTTCCAGGGTATTTATATTATATTGTGAGCTAGTGGTTGTGTGGGTTTCCCAGTCTATAGCTGGATAGTTTAAATTGCCTAGAAAAATTGTGTTAGGTTTAATGGTGAGTCTAGTTCCTGAATGTAGATTGTAGTGTGTGTGTGCTGTATCTTTAAGAAGCATTTCAAGGATGCATGTGCATATAAATAGCAAGCATGTCCTAGCTTCAGTGCCATTTTGAGAGTACAGCCAGAGAGTGAGCATGCATGAGTGTAATAGCAAGTTTGTTTATAAGTTTATCTAAATTAAAGTTATTAAGCCTCAATTCTGATGTGTTTGTACATAATAAAGCTGTTTGAATGGAATCCATAAAGACTTGTCTATTTAATCCTGAGTAGGTAAGCGACATGGTGTCAGAACCAGGATTCCAGAGGCTGCTTTTCAGAACTACAAGGTGCAGAATTAACAGTGAAGGTAAACTAAGAGAAACAAGCACAAAAAATGGCCAAAAACAAACCAAAGGTAATGAAAACCTGCATGAATGGTTTATTTTATAAAAAAGATAAAACAGAGCATTACAAGGGCACACACCCACATTATTAAACAAGTGAGAGGCACAAAAGGTTTATTAATTAAACAAAATTTTTAAAATTAAGTTATTTGATAAAATGATTGTCAGAAAATCACATAAGGGGTTTGGAATTACCTTGGAATTGCAAAACAAGCATGTTTAGAGTAAAACAAGCACAAGAAAAGTACAATGAGCATGAAAAGAGATTAAAGAAACAAAACAAATATAATAAGGGCAAAAAATGGCACATTAATCATAAATAAAGCAAGGTGACTGCATTTTTTTGGCAAAATATTGTATTTTGGCATAACTACTATTTTGCATTGTATTCAGTGCATAACTAGAGTTATTCAAAGTATCTCAAAGTGTGTAAAGTGCTTACAGTGTGTGCTTATAATTCTGCATTTATTTTGAAGATCATATTTGTGTGTAAAGTGGAACTATTTTGTGAAGTACAGGTAAAATACAGCCATTTCGGAAAGTTTCTTGTGTTGGGTGTGTCTATTCGCAAAGTGCCACCATTACAGTGTTTCTTGCACTGTAAAAGTTATTTAGCAAAGTACCTCCATTTTGGAGGATGTTTCAGTGTGCTGTGTACTGTTTATTCACAAAGTGCAGTTACTTTGAAGTTTTTCTTACACTGATAAGAGGTGATTTCTTACAGTACAGTAATTTCAGGAGTATCACAGTGCCCAAGAGACTTATTTTGCAAAGTTCAGTTACTCAGAGGCTTGGTGTGCTAATGGGCAAAGTTACAAATATTGGCATAAATTTCTGGCATATGTATATGTGTGTGTGTTCATGCATACTTGCAAAAGCCTTCAATGGTATGTATTAATATGGCAGACAGATTTCAGAAACTCTCACCACTTGTATTTAATCAGAATATTGCAGAGAATTGGAGAATATTTGAGCAACAGTACAATATTTTTATACAAGCAGCTTATTCTGACAAAGATGCATGCACCAGGGCATTCATTTTGCTAAACCTAGCTGGGTCAGAGGCCATTGAAAGAGAGCCTTCATTTGAGTATGCACCAGCAGTATATGAGGGGGAAGGTGAAAAAACACCATATTGATACACAGGGTGAATCAAGGGAAGACCCCAAGTGTTTGAAGTGCAAATTCAGAGAAATGTGTAACCCCCAGACAAATATTACATTAGAGAGGCAGTTGTTTTATACAAGAGATCAGAAACCAGGGGGAACTTTTGCAGCTTATATTACTGACCTGAGAAATAATGCTAAAATGTGTCGGTTTGGTGACTTAAAAGATGAGTTGATAAAGGACAGGCTTGTGTGTGGTGTTAACAATGCTGCTGTGAGAAAGATTTTGCTTTGTAACAGTGATTTAAAGTTGAGTAAAGCTATTGAGATTTGTCAAATCCATAAAGTTATAGAAAGGCACACAAGTATGCTTCTGTGATAAGAGCATGGTTTCAGCAGGCTCCAGAGCAAATGTAGACAGCATGCAACACTTGGCTGGCAGAAGCAGGCCTAAGCACATAGCAACTACATCCCCTGCTGGTTTTCATGAAAACTATGTAGTTTTCCAGCAGGTTCTAAGAAAGGAGCATATTCAGTGCAGTACAAGGGTGAGTCAGCAAAACCCAAACCCAGCTTTATTATTAACTGCTGCAATTGTGGTGCAATCATGAGTCTAAAAGAGAGAAATGCTTAGCATTTGGTCAGCAATGCCACAAGTGTAAAAAATAGAACCATTTTCAAAAATTTTGTAAATCAATTTAAACCTCATACAATTGTAAAGAAGGGTTACTCAAAAAATCAAGTTTATCATATAGAGAGTTGCAGTTCTACTTTTTATGTAGATGGTGTATCAGTAATTGGTGAAAAGTTTGATGCAGTGAATTTGTTGACAAATAACGAAGTGTTTTGTACTGTCCAGATCAATGGTAAATCCATGAAGCTCAAAGTAGACACTGGTTCAAAGTGTAGTGTTATGTCAGCAGACACATTTGCTAAGGTGAGAGCTGGTGAACAACTCAATATGGCTAGTTGTGTGAAACGTTTTGCTTATGAACATGAAGAAATTCAAACTGAAGGCTCAGTAGTGCTTTAATGTTATGTGGCTAGGAACTGTTACAGCTTGTTATTCTATGTAGTCTGAAGGCCTGTGCAGTCATTATTGGGTCTCAGAGACGGTTTGAGAATTAATCTGCTTTCTTTTACCAAATAAGTTCATCATATAAGCACATATCCTAGTTGCAATTTTTCTGAAGCTATTTTCTCAGAGTATGCTGAAGTTTTCGATGATAAGTTGGGCAAACTTCTAGTTGTGTATTCTATGATGTTAGACCCAGAGGTCAGGCCAGTGGACAGACCAGCAAGAAAAATTCTAATAGCTATGCAGGATAAAGTAAAATCTCAGTTGGATAAAATGGTGCAGCAAGGTGTAATTTATCCAGTTACAGAACCAACTGAATGGGTGTCATCCATGGTAGCAGCCCACAAAAAAGGCAAAGACCAAATCAGAATATGTATTGACCCAAGAGATTTGAACAAAGCATTAAAGAGACTGCATCATCCAATGCATACAGTCAAGGAAGTTGCAGCCCTAATAATGAATGCTACTGTTTTTTCTATCTTGGATGCAAAAAGTTCATTTTAGCAAGTGATGCTTGATCATAAATCCTCATTACTGACTACTTTCAGTACCCCATTTGGCAGATATAGATTCCTCAGGATGCCATTTGGAATAAATTCTGCAAGTGAAGTCTTTCAGCGCACAATGGAGCAAATCGTTTCAGGTTATCCTTGTGCCATAGCAGTAGATGATTTACTGGTTGGAGGCAATGGTGAAGCAGAACATGACAGAAACCTTAAGAAAGTTCTAGACAAAGCACATGAACTGAACTTAAAGCTCAATCCTCTTAAATGCAAATTCAGACTACCAGAAGTTACATATGTAGGTAATTTATTTACCAGCACCGATTGAGACTAGACCTGTCCAAGCAAGCAGCCATTCTTGAGATGCCAACACCAGATAATGTTCAAGCTCTACAGCATTTTCTTGGTATGGTCAACTATTTAGGCAAGTTTATACCAGACTTCAGTGAGTTGACAGCACGTTTGAGAGAGCTGATGCACAAAAATGTTGCATGGTCTTAGTTGGAACAACACCAGAGAACATCTGAAGACCTTAAGCAGAAAATTGCCACTCCACCTGCATTAAGATACTATGATGTAAATAAACCAGTCACTCTTTCCAGTGATGCTTCAAAATTTGGTCTTGGCACAGTAATTCTTCAGGAAGGCAGACCAGCAGCCTATCCATCTAGAACCCTTACCCAAACTGAAATACAATATGCTCAAATTGAGAACTTTTGGCAATAGTATTTGCATGTTCAAAGTTTCATGATTATATCTATGGTCGGACTATTCAAATTGAAACTGATCACCAGCCTCTATTTACTATTTTTAAAGAAGCCTATGCATTCAGATCCATTGAGATTACAAAGAATGATGCTCAAATTGCAAAAGTACAACTTCAAAATGGTCTATACAAAAGGCAAACTTCTTTATCTGGCTGATATCTTATCCAGGTCAACCAGAAATACAACGGAACAGCTTCATGCAGAGAATTTTGACTTTGAAGTCATGGAAGTGCGTAATGTTTCTACCTCGAGACTTGATGAGCTAAGAGATCATGCAAAGACTGATCCAGTTTTGCAAAAGCTCAACTACTACATTAATGTTGGATGACCATCAAAGCAATCTAGTGTACCACCTAAAGTGCAAACCTATTTTCCTTACAGAGATGAGATGTTAATGGAAGATGGTATTATTTTCAAAGGTCCTAAAATTGTTATTCCTGCTTTCTTACAACATGAATATATCCAGATTTTGCATCATGGTCACCCAGGTTCCGAATTTACTAAAAGAAGGGCAGGAGAACTATTATTTTGGCCTTCTCTAGTAAAAGGCTTTGATAAAGTACTTTCTTCTTGTTCACTGTGCAACAGTACTAAGCCACATTTGCAAAGAGAACCACTTTAGCTAAGTCAAGTTCCTGAACTACCTTGGTCAACAGTAGCCATTGATATATTCAAATGGAACAATCAGCATTGCTTAGTATTGGTAGACTGTAATTTGAACTGGTTTGAGATTGATTTACTACCTAATCTAATGTCTACTGCTATCACCAAGTTGAAACATCACTTCTCAGTCCATGGTAGTCCACACAAAGTTATTTCTGACAATGGTACTCAATTTACTAGTCAGCTGTTTCAGAAATTTGCAAGAGAATGAAACTTTGTACATATTACTAGTAGTCCAGAATATCCACAGTCAAATGGACTAGCTGAATGTGCTGTACAGAGTGCAAAGCAATTACTTAACAGGTCAAAGTGTGATAATGCTGATGTCTTTTTGAATATACTTAATCTCAGAAACATGCCCCGTGACGATATCCTTGGCTCACCTGCTCAGAGACTTCTGTCTAGGTAAACCAGAACAACATTGCCTATTAGTTCCAGTTTCTTGAGGCCTAAAACCAAGAACACCAGAACAATTCAAGCTCATTTATTCAGAAAGATTTCTTTCCAGACGTCCAGCTATGATAAATCGAGCAGATTTCTTCATCCATTGAAAGAAGGAGAGACAGTGAGGATACAAATGGCAAAAGGTTTTGACTGGATTGGTCAAGTAACAGGTATATGTACCGAGCCAAGATCCTACTTCGTAGAATCAGAGGGTGTGCAGTACAGGAGAAATCACAGACATCTTCTTCCTGTACCAGAATTGATATCACAGCATTGTTCTTGTGATACAGACTCTAGATCTCAGAGCAATCCAGACAATGTTCCTGTTGCAGAATGTGTCTTAACTTCTACGTCCATTCCTGATGATGTTCCTGATGTCCCTAAGGTTGAACATTCAGCTGAGCCAGTCCCAGTTGTTAGACTTAATTCTAATTTTTATGTCACATGATTTGGTCATATCTCCAGACTTAGTGTTAAATACACAGCAACCTGGACATAATTGTATATATGTATCTAGTTCTGCATAATTTCATGACAAGAATTATTTGTATTGATTGTATGTGAACTGATGTCATCAATATTGCATGACTTATTTCTCATAGAGGGAGGATGTAAACTAGAGTGTGTGTGCTGTATTTTTAAGAAGCGTTTCAAGGACGGCACATGCTTATGAATAGCAAGCACGTGCTAGCTTCAATGCATTTTGAGAGTGAAGCCAGAGAGTGAGCATGTATGAGTGTAATAGCTAGTTTGTTTATAAGTTTATCTAAGTTAAAGTAATTAAGCCTCAGTTCTGATGTGTTTGTACATAATACAGCTGCTTGAACAGAACCCACAAAAACTTGTCTATTTATTTATTTTATTTATTTATTTTACATTTGTTGACCAGGATAGTCCAACTGGATACATGTCCATTTTCAGCGGAGGCCAGGCGAAAAAAGCTCCAAAAGAAGTAATACAGAGAAGGAAACTTATATAGAACACACTAAAGTTCATAAATAACAGTCAAATTAACACTCATAGTATAGGTTAGCTGAAATAGGATGCTTTACATCTGGACAGATGGTTACAACACAGTAGCACTGAATTGACTATTAATTACAGAAGCAATTGTTAATCTGATACAGGTGTACAAGTGTTACCAAGTATTTAATCAGGCCTGGCACAGGGACAAAGCCAATGAGTCATGAAGTACTGCCTGAGGGCTGTCTTAAATTTAGAAAGGGTAGTGTTTGTTGTAATGTCTGGGGGTAGTGAGTTCCAAGCTTTGCCTACCGAGTTGGCAAACGTGGAGTTCCCGGCTAAGTTGTTAGTTATAGTGGTTTGCAATACAATTCTATTGGATTATCTATCTTTGGTTGGTGTGAGGATTGATGATATTTCTTAAAGCAGGGGCATTATCAGGTTGGTTAAGAACTTTGAAAGCCATAATAAGTTGGTTGTACTGAATCTGTCTTGATAGCTCTAGCCAGCCTAGATTTTTTAGGTTTATACAGTGATGTGTTCTGTAGGGCAGCCCAGTGGTGAATCTAGCTATGCTGTTATAGCAGGCTGAGAGTCTATTAAGTTCCATTTTGTTTAAGTTGGCAAGTATAGGAGAGGCATAGAAGAGGGTGGAGAGGAGATGGGATCAGGCAATAGCAGTCCTAGCAGGTGGGGTAAGGACTGATTTTATTCTATACAGTGAGCCCAGTTTTTTATTAATGGTTTTTATCATTTTATTTACATGGGCATCAAATTTAAGATTGTTATCAACAATTACCCCAAGCAGTTTTGTGTGGACATCTGGGGAGATGATGGTGCCATTTTTAGAGGTAATGGAAAAAGATATCACTGGGGATTTATGCATGGGAGAAAAAATAGCAGTTTAGTTTTATTGGAGTTTAGAAGGAGACATTGGTCAACAAGCCAATTTTCAACCAGGTTGAAAGTTGACTGAGTACTTGCCTGTAGCTCATCCTTGGCGGTACCAGTGCAGATCAACAGAGTCATCTGCATACTGAATACAGTTGGCATCTGGGATGACAGTGTAGAGATCATTGATAAATATGGAGAATAGCGGTGGACCCAGGATAGACCCCTGGAGGACACCTAGGGTGTTAGGAAGGAGGTTAGATAGATTATTTTGCCATAGTACTGCTTTTTGTCTACTATGTAGATAGGATTGGAACCATTGAAGGGAGTGGTGACCTAGGGATATATTAGTCAGAGCGTGGATTAACAGCTGGAGGTTAACCATATTGAACGCTTTGGAAAGAGCCAAGAATAGAGCTGAGGAGAACTTGTTGTTGTTTCTGTTAAGATAAATATCATTAGTGAAGGAGAGGAGGGCTGTGGTAGTGCTATGATGTGGTCTAAAGCCATGCTGGGAGTTAGCCAATAGATTGTTCTGGGTTAGGAAGTATAGGAGTTGATTGTGGATGCATTTTTCCAGGATCTTAGCCAGTGGTGACAAGATGGCTATGGGCCTATAGTTTGATAGTTCGGTAGAGCAGCCACCTTTATGGAGAGGTATAACATGAGATATTTCCATATGGATGGGACGTTGGCTTCAGCTATGGACCAATTGATTAGAATGCTGATGGTGAATGCTATACTATCTGCGGCTTTTTGTAAATATTCAGCAGGGAGAAGGTCAGCAGCTAGGGTGGTAGGTTTTAGTTTTTTGATTAGATTGCAAATGAAAGAGGTAGAGATAGGTTGGAAGGTAAAGGAGGGTTGGGAATTGGGATTGTTGTCCTGAGTGCTAGTAGGGTTCAAAGGTAATTGGCTGGCTAGGGCTTGGATGGTTTCCATAAAGAAACTATTAAAGGTGTTAGCAACATTCTGTGGCAAACTATCGGTTGACGCTGATGGAGGTGGAGTGGTGGTTTGACCTGAGTGTAGTAATTTATTTATACCTGCCCAGAATCTCTGAGAATTATTTTGGTTTCTATTCAGCCAGCCAGCAGCCTAACCCTTTCAACTCTACTCCTCTATCCTCCATACCTCTCACTGTTCTTTGTTACTATTGCTCCCTTCTCCCTCCATCCCATCAGCCCAAGTATTCCCTGGTGAGCCATTGCATTCCTGCATTGTCCACTAGTGAACATCCCTTCTCCATTGTTTCTGAGCTTAAAGCTTTAAATTACAACTCTTCTTTGCACTAGGATAAGAAGTGAACCTAACAACTCTCTCCTTTGGTCTCACAGTTCCCACATCTCTGTCCCCCACTCTTCCCCTAATACCTTTAGCCCACTCCTCACACCTTGTCCAGACCCACTCCACTTCACCTTCTACTACTTACACTTCACTTATACTGCTTCTCTGATAATCTCTCGCTCCTCTTCTGCTCTTGGGCTCAACCCGCTCCGTTCGCCCTACGGGCTCACTCCGCTCCCCTACCCTGCCCCCAATTCGCACAAGCCCCCAGCACGTCTACATTTATCCCTCCAACAACCACTCCCACTTCCACTCTACTCCAATCAGTATTTGGACCTCCTAACACACCTTCCTTTTTTCCCGCCAAAACCAACTTTCACTCTCCCCCCAATTTTCATCTTATTAACCAATCCTACTCCATTCCCTCTTCTTGACTACACCCCTCTATAACCAATACTACTCTCCTCACTTCTAAGCTAACTTACACTCCCTCTATTTAACACGGTCTCCTACATACCAAACAACACTATTCTATTACTGTCCTACTGTTACTCTTTTACAACATGCTCTCTAAATACTCCTCCATCTTCCTTTCACTACTACTTCTCCTCTCCTTATCTTATTTCCACCATCTCTCCCAGCCCACTATTTCCTTCAACTTCCAATCCTTTCATATAACTAACCACCACAACTCACCTCCATCACAATCATATTCTCTCATTTCCCCCTATTTATATCCCTCAGACAACCTCCTTCTTCTTCGATACAAACTTATCTCCCATCACACAATCTCCATTCCTATAACTACTAGCAAATTCCTCCATTTCACAATAAACCCCAATCTCACCACCTTGCTATCTACTTACCTAAACCATTATATACCACACCTGATTAGTACTCTCATATCAGGTGACATCCAACCCAACCCAGGCCCTGCCACTATAACCACCACAACTAAATCCTTATTATTCACTTCCTTAAACTTGCAAAGTATCGTTAACAAAGTTCCAAACCTTCATGCTTGACTTATACAAAATAAACCTGACATATTGACTATTTCTGAAACCTGGTTAAAACCACATATTAAGGACTCTGAAGTAGTTCCCCCAAACTACTCCATCATAAGAAAAGACAGACCTCTCAAAAAAGGTGGAGGAGTAGCCCTTATATATTCCTCCTCCCTAGTAGTTTCTCCCTACAACAAACCTATCCCACACTTTAACAATGCTGAACTTCTCCTTACTCTACTACAAATCAATAATTACAAACACATATGTATAGCTTCCCTCTATATCCCCCCAGGGGAAAACATCTCTACACTTGAACTTATCCTTTCTTGGCTATCCAGTAACATTAGTAATGAAACCATAATCCTTGGAGATGTAAACATTAACTGGGCCCTTATCCAGGCTCCTTTAAACACCACTAATATCAACCTCTACCATTTCTCACAACTGATCAACTTGCCTACTCACCCAGTCAAAAACCCCTCAAATGGGAGTATATTGGACTGGATTCTAGTCTCTCATCCCCATTATTTCACCAAAAGTGGCATCCTTCCCGACCCACTAGGTGACCACTTACCCACCTTTACCCACCGACTTCCCACTATCCTTCAACGGACCCACAACTTCATTACGATCCGCGACCAAAAAAACTTCAACTCAATAACCTTTTCAAACTCACTAAAAGCAGTAAATTGGACTTGTCTAAAAACATTACCTCTAGACAATGCAGTCTCATACTTCAACTCAACATTCTTAAAATTACTTGACTCCCAAGCTCCCCTACGGACTAAGAGAATAAAAACTAAATCAGCCCCTTGGCTATCTAAAACTACTCTTTCTACCATGAGACAAAGAGACAAAGTGTGGGCACGCTACCAAAAACATAAGGCAACCCCACTCCTTAACGAATACAAAATGCTCCGCAATAAAGTTAAGACACACATCTCTTTTGATCGACAAAACTATTTGTCTACACTCCAAAACCAAAACAAAAACAACCCTCAAAAATTCTGGAAAGGAATCTCCACTCTCCTCCACCCCAGCAAACCAGATACTCCGACCCCAGATCCAAATGCTCCAGAACTAGACTTAGCCACCCAATTTAATTCCTTCTTTATTGATTCTATTTCCAAACTGACCTCCTCATTCTCTATCTCCTCCCCATCATCTAATACCCCTTCACTCACCCCCACAATCTCTACATCCACACCTTACTCCCAATCCACCAATTCCACTACCCCCTCTTCTACACAAATTCTATCCTCATCTATACCACCCCAAAATTCAACGCCCCCCAACTGCACTCTCTTCACTTTAAATCCCATTCCTACTGCTACTATTAAGAAACTCCTTCAGAAATTGAAGCCATGTACCAATGCTCCTGATAATATCCCTTCATACTTTCTTAGCATTGCTGCTGAAAGTCTTGCCTACCCCATTAGCATCCTAATTAACTGCTCCCTACAAGAAGGCACAGTTCCCCAAATTTGGAAACAAGCCTTTATTATACCATTACACAAAGGAGGTAACAATAACAACATTACTAATTTCCGTCCCATAGCCATCCTGTCCCCCATTTCAAAAATCCTTGAAAAATGTGTGCAACTCCAACTCCTTCCTCATCTCCTAGACAACAATCTTATAACCCCCACACAGCACGGCTTCAGACTCAATCATAGCACCATGACTGCCCTTCTCTCCTTCCTTGAAATCATAAATAAAGCCCGCGACTCTGGACAAATTGTTTCCACCTTACTCCTTGATCTTTCCAAAGCCTTCGATATTATCTCTCACAGCCTGCACTTAACTAAACTCTCCAAACTTTACCTATCCTCCTCCTCTCTGAACTGGTTCTCTAGCTATCTATCTAACAGAAATCAAGCTGTAAAATGGAAAAAAGCAACTTCCTCCTTCCTAAGTACCCCTACCGGAGTTCCACAAGGCTCCATACTGGGCCCTCTACTCTTCAATATCTTTATTAACAACTTCCACAAATCTATCCCTTTCTCTAGCATCATCCAATATGCAGATGATTCTACTATCATCTGCTCTGCCTCTTCTATCTCCACACTACAAAAACTTACTCAAGACGCCTTCTCTTCCACAGAGCAATGGATGCTAAGCAATCATCTAGCTCTCAATGCCACCAAGACCAAATTAATGTTATTTACTCCTTCCAAACTCACTCCCCCCAACATGAACTCATTCTTAGTTACTAGTCAAAATAACTCACCTCTTGAAATAGTGTCAGAGACCAAACTACTTGGGGTGTACATTGACAACCAACTAAAATTTAATTCCCACCTACAAAAAAAACATCAAAAAAACACATCAAAAACTTGGCATGCTGTATAGACAAAATACCTACCTCACACCCACCACTAAAATCACTCTAGCTACTTCCTTCCTTATCCCCTCCCTCCTCTATGGTGCCCCACTACTTACTAATCTTCAGTGCTTGTTAAAAAAACAGCTCACCTCTTGCTATAACAAAATTGCTAAATTCGCCACCACTCATAAGTCTTCCACCCACCACTGTCTCTCCTTCTATAAACTAAAATGGTTAGAACTTCCCAACTATCTTACTTACACTCAACTAACTCTAGCCCACAAGCTTATTCTAAACCCCTCCAACTGTCCCTCCCTTTCCTCTGCCTTTAAAATGCACCTTCCAAATAGAGTTCTAAGGTCTAATAATCAAAATCTACTAGAAGTCCACAAACCTACTCATCCCCCAGGCAAAAACCTTCTTTCCTTCAGCCTTGCTCGCCTCTGGAACTCTCTACCACCAAACATCCGCATCTCCTCTAACCACTCTACCTACAAGAAGTCACTTTTCTTACACCTAGCATCTCAATGGGAATGCTCTTGCACCCACCCCACATAACCAACTCTACCTAACGCCCTGTAATATCATTATCTACTTTATTCATCTACTATGTTTGTTGATTAATCTGCATTTATGTTTTGCTAGAGTTAGTTAGTTTTGCTTTTGTTCCTTTGATAGCATGTACTAAGATTGTTACTGTCAAATGTTAATGTACATTTATTTTCTGTTTGGAGCTTTTCTCCCCAGGACTCCATTGAAAACGGGTTCTTCAAGGCCCAATGGACTATCCTGGTAAACCAACTGCAATAAATAAATAAAAATAAATAAATATTCTGGAGATTTATATAATAGTTTCTTTTATCCAGTAAGATGAATTTTCTAGTCTTGTTTCTTATTTGCCAAAATTTGATTTGATCTATAGGGTGTTTTGTGGCATGCCAGGTAGCCCAGGCTTTATTCCTGATTGTGATTTTTGATTTAGTATCTTTAGAGAGCCATGGGGCAACTTTAGTTTTAATCCTAGTGGAATGAGCAGGTGCATGAGAATCTAGGATGGAGAGGAATTTATTGTTAAAATAGGCCACAGCATCATCAAGGGGCAGGTATTTTAGGGCAGACCAGTTGCATGATTTGAGTTAGTCCTGAAATAATCTGATGTTGAGGTTTTTATTATGGGCTGATGAGCGTTGTGGGATTTGTGTTTACAAATAAAAGTGATAAAGTGATCACTGAGGTCATCAGGGATGGTCCTTAATGAATACATTTGGGGGTGGCTATTGATAAGTATCCAATCTAGTATACTGGCTTTTTGGTTAAGTTTGTCTAGTCTGGTTGGGGTGGATATAACCTGTGTAAAACCATACAGGTTTACATGAGTGTTGAGAGACTGTGAGCAGCAGGTGTTCCAGTCGATGTTAAAATCTCCAAGAACTATGGTTTCTTGAGGGTAGTTGTCAGTTAACCAATGGAGGGTATCCTCTAGAGTGTTAATGTTATTTTCTGGGGGAATGTATGAACAGATAATGTTCATGCTTTTATTTTTGTTAATATGTAACTTGGTAGAGAGTATTTCAGCTGTATTGATCTGGGGTGGTTGAATGGGGTCTAAGGTTACATTTAGGGTGGATTTGAAGAGGACAGCAACACTCCCCCCCCTCTTTCCTAGTTGCACGGTCATACCTAAGTACATTATACCCTGGAGGTAGAATTTCATTATTGGAGGTTCCAGGTTTCAGTTAGACACAGTATATCAGGGGATTGAATTTGTAGGAGGGCATGTAGATTATGTACTTTATTATTTATACTCCTAATATTTAGGTGGAAAACAAGGGAGTTGGGGGACCTTGTGATAGAAGGTGGGTTGGAAGGGTTATAATAGTGAGAGGTTGAGCTATCTGGGGCAGAAGGACTAGGGTTTGGGTGAATATCACCATCCATAGTAAGATTATTGTGAAGGTTAATGATTAGTTTCAGGAATTTGTGTATGAGTCTTTGGTAATGCTTATATTTTGAACTAATGTATTTAGGTTGGATAGGATGCTGTATTATTGTGGATATGGACTTGGGTATGGGAGTTCCTATTGGGTGGGCTGCTATATTTGACCAATCTGGGGAGGTTTGATATTTTGGGTAGTGATAACCAAGGTAAGGCTGATTTTCATAAATGGAGTGGAGATATGTAATTAACAAAAGGGTTAACAGAGAGAGTGGAAACATTATTTTGCATGGTGGCATCGTTGCTGCTTAGGTACTATAATTAGGTATAGTATTTTCAGTATAGTATAGATGGAAGGCCAGAATCTAGGGGGAGGGGTGATGGGCCTGGTTAAATTAAGCAGTGGAGTGCAGATTGGACCCGATGGGTTATGTAGAGGAATTGCTGGGTAATAGAAGTCAGCAGATGCCAAAGAGAGCTGGAATCCTGATTCGATCAGATTAGAGGGGGTGTATTTTGTGTCTATAAAGCTAGACGTAGTGGGGGCAGGTGGGAATTGGGGCAGG